>NC_091140.1:25448951-25766451 GCF_041381155.1 Argopecten irradians
TAATTTGGTATAAAAATGCAATTGTAGTAAGATTTCTTTGGCGTGAATTTTATATTGAAGATTTTGAATTCTTGTATCCCTAGTCATACTAAAACTAAGTGTATAAATTTTGCCTCCAGGTCGAATTCCGACATGTTGGCCTATAAAAATCGGTATTTTCCCCTAATCCATTTGTGATGCTTTTCTATAGGGAAAGTGGCGTTGAGAACTTCTTAGAACGCAGATTATTATGAACTAAGTTTAATAAATACAGTTGTTAGATCCTTGTTTTTTGACATTTCCTCTTCCTCACCCAATCTAATTTAATCTTTAGGTATCGTTACTCCCACTAATAAGATAATACTGCAAAACAATTAGAGTGATTAACATTTTATTTTACTAATATCATGAAAAGATTATGAATTCTAAGTTGTTTATTTTGAATATTATCTTTCATTCACTGTTTCAATCCACATCTCCTTCATATAAAACAATTTTCTAAAGAATGACACAGGAACATAATTAAGAAGGTCAGTTTCAAAGAATAGGGGATACCTTTGTATTCTGCACATGCTAGTGTAACAACAATTTCTCCAAAACATTATTTGTACTATTCTATTGCTATTTCTTCAAGTTTCCTCATTTCCTACGTTCACAAATCCTTTCACACTCCAAACTTATTAAATTACGTTATCGTTGGCTAAAGGAATTGCCAATCCCCATCTTCATTATAGATTCTTTAATCCACATTCATTTTTTTAAATATTTCATAAAACTTTCGAATGTGAATCATCCTTAATCCCACCCTCCTCATCAAATCCAGAAATCAGAGCGTTACGTTTTATTTTATCAGGTTTCTATCCCCATATGAATCTATAGAACACTGCTTGATTTCATTTAACCAATTTTCTAATTGGGATTCGGCAGAGTATAGAGAAGATCGGGTTATAAGAGGTAGCTAGTGCAAATGTTTTGATGATGGAGATTTTCCCCAACAGAGTAAGGTTTCTTTTAAACCACATTGCAAGAGATTCATTTGATTTTTGAAAGCTTTTCTTTATAGTTAATTTCAATGATATCTGACAGATCGAGTGATAGGACCCCTAACACTTTAAAATTTTTAGAATACCAATTCAACTGATGCTCAAGACACAGGATCTCATCAGAATATTTTTTTATTTCCTATCAATATAAACTGACATTTATGTATATTTAAATTTATACCCTGAGGTTAGATAAAAGTTATTAAACTCTTATTGTACTGGATAATAATCTCGGAGAACCATCTAGGAATAAAATCTGGCATCATCTGCATATTGACCAATTAAATGTTCTTGCTCATTTATTTTAACACCTTTGATATTTATATTTTTTTTAATTGTATAGACAGAATTTCCATACCGATCAGAAACAAGTACGGTGATAGGGGATCCCCCTGTCGACAGCCGCGTTGTACTTCAAAAAAGGATGAAAAATGTCCATTATTGACTATTCTGCTTTTTCACCTATAAACCTGCCTTTCATAAAACCCTTCTGTGTATTACTTATTATTGATGGTAAAACATTTTTAATGCGATTAGCTATTGCTGTCGAGGCTATTTTATAATCTGTGTTTAATAAAGTAATGGGTCTCCAGTTTTTTTTAATCTTCTATCTTTTGACTTTTTAGGTATACAAGTTATAATACCCTTAATTTTGAAAATCTGATAAACAATTTAAATTTAAGCTTCAAAAAAATTTTCATCCATCCTGATGACAAGTTCGCATCCGATCCGATCATGGACACTTACTTTCCAATTTTTTCCCATATTTTTTTAAGAGAGCTTTACTACTCACATTATAGCACTATTAATTAGGACCTCCAACAGCGTTTCTTTATCGGATAATCATGTATCTTTTTATCAGTCGCTACAATATCAGAGGGAGATTTTTTTTATGACGCCATAAAGAATATTCTAGATGGAGTAAAGTTGTTCCAGAACATTATGTCTCCTCTTCTTAAAAATTTTCTGTGGTCATCTGTTAAAGTTTTCTCCATTTGGTTTTTTTATCACACTAATCTTATGCTTTATGATTTCCATTTGTATAAATGTTTGATTTTTCTCAAAGATTGCGACAAAAAACCATATCACCTTTTCTCCTCTTCCATGCCAAGATCATCTTTGATTCTCATAATAATGCCTTCAATTTTCTCTTTTTTTCCATATTCTGATAAGGTATTATTCGCTTTTTCCTTAAATTTTTATATGTTTTTTAGAAAGAGGTAGGTTTTTAATGGATTTTCCCAATTTTTGAATTCTATCTGCAATAATTTATTATCAATTCTTTTTCTCTTTCACCTTGACTGATTTAATGGAAATACACAAATTGATATGAGCTCATTTAATTTATCATGTCAATTATTTTCTCAACCCATCATCTGATCATATCACTACTAAAATCTATTTGTTCTAAATGTTTCACAATTACCCTAATCTAAATTCATTTATTTTGTAGTTTTTTAATAAAATCATTTCATTATTTATTTATTTTAATTTTGGTTTAACCAAGATCTCAAACCTTTTTCTTTTCAGAATGATTACAATGTTAAAATTTTTCAGTATCCCCTTCCCCTTGTGTTATTTTATCTTTTCTGCAAGTCAAAAATATACAACTATGATCCGTTCTATAGGCCGTGGGTGAGGATATCAGAGTCTGTAAAACAATATCATCAGATATCATGTGAATTAAAAAGTAGTCTAGGCGAACTTTGTTTTACTGGGTTTTTTCTATGCACCAAGTAAAGTTTCATTCAATTTCGAGGTCATTTCTTCTACATGTAGGTTGCAATTAAATTTTGTAGTAGATATCATAGGTTGGAATTCCGCCCCATTTTGAGCATTACGAAAAAAAGGGCTATGAAATCCCAGAAAGTTTACAGGGAATCATTATTATCAGACTCTGTGGAGCCAAGTCTCCCGTAAATGACATGTTTACTACAGTTACGCAACTCTGAATGTATTATATCTAGTTTAGGCTATAATACTTTGTACAGCTATTTAGGTAAACAAATGATGGTCCTAGATTTGAAAAAAAACTCGCATAAGGAAAAAGAAGAGAAAGATCAAAGAGGAAGCGGCTGATGATGAAGAAGATGATGACGATAATGGACCCGAATCTCGTCTCGATATATCGCCACATTTATACAAGAAGACTAAGTATTGCAGTAAGCAACAAAACTAATATTTATATATAACACATTTACAGAGTAAATTTGAAAACCATACTTATTTTCACTTTCCTTTTATGCTATGCTTGATTTTGAACGTTGAACTATTGTACACGAACATAAGGTGTATAACAATGGGAAGGAGATAATTTCCATAGCACAGGTACAACATGGATGCCAAAACATCATAATGACTTGTAACGAAAATGTTTACTGATGCGTCGTAGAACAGACCCACTCTCATTCTATTCATGGTAGAGTTCATTGGCATTTATGTAATACTATGATGATAATGATGTGCAACAGTTGAATGAGAGTGGACTTAGTGGGATATCAGAATGGTAAAAATTTGAAGATATACCAAATACAGTATGTTAACACAAAATACTAATGTTAGTAAATGGGGGGGGGGAGTACTGGAAGGGGTAGATGGGGTAATAGGGGAACATAACTGTGGTGTATGCTAGATTTACTTGTATAGGAAAGAGAATAGGAGAAAAGAGGGTTGTAAAGCATTGATAATATAGAAAGATATATCCGGTTAGAAAGATATCATATGAGGATGATAATAATTGTGTATGGGAATATTAAATATGACAACAATGTCATGTTTAGGGAAAAAAAGATGACACGTATCTTAAGTCAAATAAACCGATAATCTTTGTTATGTAGTAAAAAAAATTGTTACATAAGATGTATCATGGCACAATTTGTATGTTAATTAAACCAATGAAAAGAAAATCGATAATCTATAATTAAGTATGTCAGTGCATAACACGTAGTATGTCAAATCCGTTACAAAAAAGTCAAAGTAGATAGATATAATGCTCATGTATATTTATAATTTATAGTATGTCATACGTTCGATGAGTGGATTGACACTGATACTGACTTCATTCCTCGACAAGTTCCTTTATTTCTTTGCGAAAAGATGTTTTCTCTGGGCAAGAAACTACACGGTTAGTATCCTCCTCCGACAAACCACGGGCCACCACCACCCATATACCCAGGCGAATACATCTGCGCGTGGGGGAGGGTTTCAAGAGATTCTGATGATGGAGATGAGGCGATCCGTACTGGAGGCACCGAAACACGGCCACCATTTTGGTTCTATACAAGTACCTGTGTGTGACATAATTTGATTGGGCGAGAATCAATAGGAAAAGTGTCGTCGGTTGAGGAAGATGATGATGTATATTGTCTATATTTTTGTTGTCACGAGAATTGGACGAGGTAGATGAGGCTGACGAGAGCTCACGGTGGGCGTTTTTCTCGGTAGGAGGAGACAGGGTACGACTTGTACATGTAACGTGTAATTCGTTCACCACCTCAAGAAACTTCAAAATATATGAAAATCTTGTGTGATGAATAAACCTCCACAAAAGGAAAATGGCAAGGGACACTGACTCTAAACTGCAGTGATTTTCACTGCCGTTACTAATACACTAAATTGCTGAACAATTTTTGAAGTGCTGACCATATAAAAATTCTAAATAAAAGCAAAGCTACACATGAAAAATAGGATGCTAATGTATCTACTAATTGCCTAGACAGGTGTACCATAACATTCAACACTCACCAAATGTTCCTATCAACAGGGGTGGGCCACCGATTAATGTTAGTAACTTGCTTCCCTTGGAAGGTCCGTCGTCTGAACCTTCAAAACATTAGTGGCAATGCACTAGGCATCGACTTTGCTTTCGTGTATATCTGTTCCTTCATCCAGACTTCCATGTTTGGAAACCATATCTGGTGATTCTGTACCATCGTATTTCTTTATTTGGATGATTGTCATTTCGAAATATGGAGTGGTTTCTACAGATGAGTTTATTATAATTTCAGTATCAATATAGTCTCCTGTGTCAAACTTCTGTTGTTCCTGAGGCAGAACATTAATAGCATCATCATGGTTTTGGATATATGTAGCTGCTGATGCTGATTTGACTACGTGTTGTTATAGAATCTCTGTAAATAATTGACTTGCTGATAGGCATCATCAGATTGGCCATCTCGATCTCAGAGCACCGCTTTCGGCAAGTGCCATCTGATTGGCCCGACAGATGTTAAGCGTGATACCCTTACAGATTTATAAGTTCATTTATACTACCGATTTTAGAACATGCACATTAAATTTCGGATGGTAGAGTTTCGAATTGGTTCAGACAAGTTAGAAATGGCACAACGATAAGTAACTAGAATAATTACAGGTTTGTCATCATTTGCAAAAAATGATTTTTTTATTGTGAATCCGGTTTAGAATTACTAAATGATAGGAGAGCAAGAAGAAAACAAGTATTACATAAGATGAAAACTCTTGATGATCCTAATTTTCTTTCGAATCTATTACCTCCCACAGTTGGTGAAAATAACCAATATGCTCTAGGAACCAATAACGACTTTGTGTATTTTGCTATCAACTCTCCTCCTTTCTCAAGTCTTATCTTACCTTCCAACTTTAAGAAACTGGAAATAATTCAGATAATGATATTAAGTCATTTTACCCATTTCTTCTTTTAAAGATTGCTCTCTCCCAACAAAAAGTTCTCTCATCGACCAATTTATTTTAGGTATGGTGACAGGAAAATTAAATATTTATTCACACCAATTTAGGCAAAAATATAGTACTCTATATGAGGGTCTTTTCTGTTCAAAAATATAACTAAAATTTTTGAATATTTGCAATCGTATATTAGGATCTAGTGGATAAGAGATGAATATACTGTAGTGCTCGTGACATTGTGTTTGGACAGTGAATGTCCCTAGTGGTGACGCGCAGTAGAGCACGACGGACAAGTGTGTAGTTTTATTGCGAAGGAGGTTCGGACAGGTCTATAGTGATATAGCCGTTCACGTGGACGGTTCACTTAGGAAGGTACTAAACGGTTCCATGTTGTAATTAATATTGAGATAGACTTGTATGCAAATCAGTTTTTATGTATAGACACCTCATTAAAATGTATTAACGCTACCAAAAAGGATTTAAGTATTAATTTATTTTTGCCCGGCATTAAAATTTAATATAAGCTTTAAACATACCAAAGCTTAATTAACTACAGAATTATTATTAAATTTAATCAAAATAATATTATTTGTTTAATCTGTATTAGATATCTTAGTCACCATGAATATGTTAATGGGGATATAATGCTAGGAGACGGTTGTTTAAGCTGAAACAACTTGTGCCTGATCTTTTTGTGTTATTCAATAAAATATGTTTAAAGTGAAATATAGGTCTGTATTGTTTTGCCATGAAACCTATTAAAAGTCCACTATACGAGATTACAGCTTTCGGTGACGCAAACATGGAACATTTTACACAAGTAAAGCTAAATTTACAATGTGGGTCTGTTCATGTGTGACGACAGGTTTCCCCATACTGTAACTTTCCTTCCTTTGCATAACACCCAGCATAGAACAGTCCAATTCTGCATATGCAGTCATTTAAATCACGCATTTTCCATACAGTTGTATTGAAATGGCACCAGTCGTACAGCTTGCCAACTTTGGCAGCAAAAATAAGGCTTTACGAATGATTTTCATTTCTACTCATTCCACAAAAACAAATTACAGAACAGTGTTAAATACTTTGTGAACATATCTCTTATTATTGATAGTGAGACAGTGTCATTGTTAAAAAAATCCGGCTTATAAACTGATGCAAAATTATATTTTTGTTAAAGATATAACATTTGCCTTTAAATACAAGCTGCTGATACATGTTGTGCAGTGGTAAAGTGAATAGTGGTACATACATACATTTATCTATAATAATAATATTGTATTTGCCATTAAAGCATTTTGACCTTTTAAAATTATCTCTGATTATAACTGAAGCGATGTTATAAAAAAATAAAAAAATTCAAATATTTAAAAAGAATAAAACAAAAATATGTATCATTCATATGGATCGAACCCCCGAGACCCGTTACATCTTGTACCATAGGCTGTATCCATTAGTCCACTAAAACTTAATCAACTTGAATACGACGACAAATTATACCGAGCTTGGATGTTCTCGGTGCCGTCCGAGCAAAATTCTACATTAAACATTTTGAGACGATCCCTGAAAACAGTCGAAGTTGGTTTCGGAGTCGATGTCTGATGCGACGTTAGGAAATGTCTATTTTGTCTTGGCTATATGATACACACATCCTCGATATTCCAGGGGTTACGGTCACTTACGATCGTCAATTAGGCATTAGATTAGCAGTAGTGTCCCTTTAACAGCCATTGTTATTTCTATTTCACTCAGTAAACATGTTTTAATTGATTGATTTTATTCGCCTTACTAAAGTCACTTACGATTATTATGTCGCTTCCCTTCTTCAGGATTTGTGTAAAAACGGTTGTACTGTCCAATCAACATGGAGCCGTTTGGTGGCAGATGTCAGAATGTTGTGTCCGTAACTGATGGCGAAGTCTTGGACCTATTATTTTAACGTGAACGGTGACTTTGATGGAGACATTTGGAGCCTTCGGACACGAATTTAACCGTCTGTTAAGTGATTTGTTGTTGTTAATGCGTTTATGTTTAAGTACCCCGGGATTCGTAAATCCAATGGATGCAGCTACAAATGTGTTTGTAGGCAAAGATATAGTTTCTGCCAAGCCGTGTTATATTGGTTAGATTAAGGTATCCGCTTAAGATGAAAACCGGTAATAACTGTAGTACGGAATACAAAAGACAAATAGTTTCTAAATATACTTACAGCGATTCGTATGCCAATTGGAATCACCGTAACACAGATTCATGACGTCACAAGGTCATTGTGTCAAACAAACATCTCTCTAAGTAACCCTGTGTACATCATTGGTCAATATTGGAGTGGAAAACATTTACCTTGTCCATCTTTAAAAGTCAACCTTCTCGGAAGAAAACAACTCTGCACTTAACCATTATTGTCACTAACTCTCCTAAATATAACTTCACCCGAGAAGGTGTGTACTTTGATTTAGATGGTACTGGTATAGATGTATCAGACGTTATATATTCTGATGACAGTTTTTACGTTTGTGTTGATACATATTTATCGAAATACCAAATCCCCACTAAGGAGATCAGCTTTGTTTTCGTGTCTAACTGTTTGTCACTGCTAGGTTTGTGTTACAGCCTGGTACAGTACTGCATCCTTCCATTTATGAGGAATAGAAATTTTGATCTTAAGATTACACTGATTTTTCTTTTTGCTTCTCTCTCAGAGCAATTTCTTACTGCTTACTCATTACAAAGAATTATATAACTGTGAGTGGCTCGGCATGCTTTATCATTTACAAGGCTTGGCTCATTTGTATTCCTGTTCCTTTCTTCTTTTCACTTCCATTCAAATGCTAAAAATCCAAACATATATAGATTTAGAGAACATTTGGACTACTATGAAATATCTCTGTGTCGGCTTTAGTATAAATGTTGTGATTGTATCGTGTACAAAATTTGTGGGTTTACTCCTGACACCGACAGAAAGGTTTTATGACGGGGAAAGATGTTTGATTTCAAACGCTTCCGTCCTTTTTGTTGCTTTATATTTTGCCAATAATTTATTTGCTTTATATCGGAATCAAAATCTCCTTAGGACGTAATTTATTATCCACATATATCGACCTTACCCAACTCCATCCAACACAGCGGAACATAAACTGATGGTATATATGATGATTACAGCAGTTATGGCGGGTATATGGACTCTGGAAAATTATGTCGATATTAGATAGATCTCAATGGCTTCTTACGGGTTTCGGAATGCATTCAGCATGCAAGGAATATTTATAACAATTTGCTTTGCACTTAAGCATTGTGAAATGAAATTGAAATTGGTTTTTGCTCGAGGAACACAGGAATGACGATGGGGTCTCCCTCCTGTTCTCTCCAAGAAGTATGTGATATCGGTCTGACACTTTACGGATGGAAGAAAGTATCTGTTCTGTCTCCCTATTAGTCTTACAATTATGTATAAAAGTAAACATAGGTGTAGATGTTAATTTCATTGTAAATGTAAAGTTCAGAGAATTAACCTTCTAAGAATAATGATAATGAACATCAAAAAGCCATCTAAATATCATGATAAAACGTAAAATAATACTGTGCTACAATTTGTATTTAAAAAACTGGATATATAGACAAAGTGCTTGAATGTATGAAGTAAACAAGTTTATAAAGTATATAAAACAAACAGCAATAAATTTTATCACAGGAACAAGCAAATATTTGTTTGTCATTTTCAATCATTTGGAAATATTCTAGACACAAAGTCATGATATACTTTTGATTTGTTGTACATGTTATCAAAGGTCACATGTGAACAATTTGCCATGATAGAATGTGATTATTCTACGGATTCGTTTTGTCAACAAAGAACAATAATAAATGGTTGATGAGCTAACGAAGAGAAATGGATGGTGATAAAGTCAGGTAAATCTGTTCTATTCAAGTACGGAGGCCTTTTGAGTACTGTAAAGGCTGTAATAGTAGTCTGGTATAGGTTTACGTATCTCGCTTTAGGTTCGTTACAGAACACCTTCCAATTAACACGCTATATATGGAGACACTGAAAGTCATTAAATAACTTTCTAGCCATGGCACAATTTAAAAAATAATGAATAAAAAAGATAATGATATTCCAACTCCAGAAATTTAAAATATTTCTAAAATCATGGCGACCGTAAAATACAGCATTACTCTGTGCTAATGACGAAGCCAAGCAAGTAATTTAAACTCTGATCTTTATCACGACCATTTGAGAGAATCTCCAGCGTGGTCCCTGTTATTATATATATGACAATTTACTATCACTTTTTCTTTGTCTGTAGACACTTCAATGATCAGAGAGCAGTTCTTATACAGGGAATACAAAACATAGGTTTACCATATAACCATAATCATTTAAACATTGAAACACTATTAAATGGTTGCAAATTTTGCAATAATTATATTAACAAAGATATTTTACAATGTGTGACTGAATATATCTGCCATGCTAAAAGATTTGTTTTTTTTTATAGATATGTATACTATATACATGTATCATAACCCTCTAAGCAAATAAACAAGTAACAAGTACCCATATCTTGATTAATTCATTGTCAAAATACTATTTAGCCGAAGCACCCCCCCCCCCCCCCCCACCCCCCCCAGTACAATTAAACAAATGTACATGTTGATATTTATTTCTAACTTACTCGAAACTGTCCGGGCTGGAGAAATACTGATTATTGAATATTGAGAATTTACTACAAATTTACTATAATGATTGTTTAATTGAAAGATTAAACTATATGCATATTACAACCATAAAGGTGGTTAAACTCCAAATCATTTCAAAAATTGCATTCAATCTCCACCCAAGGATTTCTCATATTCACAACTAAAGATAAAATGCTTAGTTGTTGTTAAGACTCTTCATACAGATTCCAAGGGGATGGGTCAGTTTGCATAAGCACAAGTACCAAAATACCTCATGAAGTCGTATGTATGTTAGTTCTATCAATAAAAGAGCATGTGATTCTTATCCCTATTTGAAACTTAAATCATTAGGAATGTTTTTGAATTCCAAATGATTAAACTTCCATGTATATCAAAAACATTTTCGATTAAAAATAAAACAGGAGTTGTCCCTTTAATCAGTACATTACATTTTACTGTGCTGTTACATATGTATGAATGAATGCAGAATGACTTTATGTATGTATTTTAAAAACTGGAGAGTACTTAAATAGGCGTTGTCCTGATCCTTTTGATGTAATATAATGTCAATCCAGATATTGTTGAAATTGAAAGTCATACATTGTATTACTGAGATTTATGAATGTCTGGATCGTCGTTAACATGCTTTATTACGTCCGACTAATCTTAATATAGAAGATAGTCAGGAACAGGACTAATTCAATTTTCGATCACCTGCATTTTTATGTGATTATAGTATTTTTGAGAAAATAGAGAGTTTTATTAGAATATTTGTATATTAAGGAAATATATAGACATTTCATTTAGTATATATAGGGAAAATAGTTCTACTCAAGTACGGAGCCTTTGAGTACTGTAAAGGCTGTAATAGTAGTCTGGTATAGGTTTACGCATCTCGCTTTGGTTCGTAAATAAAACCTTGCCATTTACACGATATAGTTAACAGAGACACTGAAAGTCAGTTGTTTATAAGCGGGCATCTAGTTAGAGATTATATAGGTGTCGCATTACGGAAGTGACCTTGGTCTATATAAGGCACCTATTGGGCACGTGCATAAGGTAAGCGGTTCGGTTTGGTCAATAGAACAATTTGGGATTTAATGAATCATTATTGTTATTGAAGCCTTAAATACAGTTACGCGCTTTGCATGATATAGTTTTTCCTATAGTTTTAGAAATTGGTGGATGTGTCGTTACATTGTGAGGATGTACTTGAGTAGACTTGTGTGAGCATTGTGTGAAAAAAAGCATGGCCAGGATTAGTGTGAAAGTAAGATGTGGATTTATGTTGTTAACTGTATGTACTTTTGATTCACTGTGGATAAAGTCTTTTTCGTAAGTCATTAACAGTTGTGTGACCGCACAACGTACCAAAAACTGTGCGTGCACAAATCGTCCGCACATCGTGCGCACAGCTGTGCGGTTTGGATCGCACACCGGATAGTTGTACGGTCCGTAACGCAGAACTTTGCGGTCGGGACGATCGGTCAATCTTTGCGAAATCATTCCATAAACGGACTGCGTTGATGAATCTAATTTGCTTGTACTGTCATTTTAGTGATATCTAAATATGATAATTAATTTCTGTTTAAACATATGTTTCTACACATGTAATATTTCATCTTTATATTTGAAATATATTTTGATTGAAAATATAAATTTTTGATTTATTCATTGTATTGGTAGTCTGGGCGACATCTTTATATATTATATCAAGGAATTTTGTTTGTCCTTGATGATTTTTATATACACATCATATATTTATAATAAATTCAAATAAAGCAAAAAGTTGTGTACATTTATTAGAAGATGTGATGACGTGTGCATTAAAATAATGTGGTGTGTCATATATAATTCATGTTGTAAAGAGACATTTAAATCATAAATGTAGATATGTTTTAGTGTTTACATATACGCATACATTACAATATTTTATCATATTACATGTACGTAAATATATGTACATGTGTAGTAGAGGAACCGCGGTGGCCGAGTTGTTAAGATGTTACCACAAGTCCTCCACCCCTGGGTTGCGAGTTCGAATCCCATGTGGGGTAGGTGCCGGTTACTGACCGCTTTCCTCCAACAACAAACCTGCCACATCCTTTCATGTCCTAGGCTGTTAAAATTAAAAGGACGTTAAACCAATAAAAAATGTGAAGTATACGCCATGCAATTGGTGCAAAAGTCTGTCACATACACATAATTATATACATGTATGTGGGGATACAGGTATACACTGTCCCGTCTACACGTAAATGACTTGTGTAATAAAAAACAATAGGCACAAATAGTGGAGCGGGTAAGGTCGATTTCTCAGCTAAATCGTTCAAAATTTAAAGAAAGCATGAATTTTTGCATATGGCTTCTTTGGGACATAAGGTTTCATGAAAAAAAATGGACCCCCAAAAAAATCACGGCCTCTGGCGGCCGCCATATTGGTTATCAAAATAGCCGCCAAAAACCACCTTCTGCGACCAATAACTCACGTTCTTTACCTGCTAGATCCAAACTTTAAACGTCTACACCTATATTATTGATACTTAGGAATATTCTGGTAGTGTTAAACTTCATGTATAAGGACCGCCATTTTGTCTTTCAAGATGGCCGCCAACAATAGTGTGAAAGTACGTATACTTCTGTAGTGTTTGATACATAAATAATTTGAGTTTTATTTTGTTTCAACATGACCGCTATTTTGAAATCCAAAATGGGCCGTTTAAATAAAAGTCCGTATTTCACTCTGTAAGTGATAAAGCAAAAAATTCAAATATACACTCTTACAATGTTGATATACATGACATAGCCTTGTAATTATAATGGAATAAATTTATGAATTGCAACTCTACCGGCGTCATCAGAGGGATCATCTTTATGACCTTTTATCGACTCCTCAACTGGAACAGCTTCAAAGTAGCAGGTCAACAGAGATTGTTCCAAATCACTGCCAATTTGCGGATAACACCCATCTCATACCTTGTCACTTTTACTGCGATCGATCGGGTGTCTTAAATGTATCTCCTGTTTATTTAGAGTAAATCCACAGGTGATTTGTTATGTAATGCCTGTTGGATCACACTATCTGTACAAGAAATGTATGTATAATTTAGTGTAACAAGTATGTAATGGTTACATGTCGTTTAGATAACGTTGTCAACTGTGTAACAATGTTACGGTGATTATGTTGGATATGTTCTGATTTTATTCGAGAAACTAGTTTGCAAATGGTAATTATGGAGTGAACATATCATCATAAATGTATACTCTCGAAATATGAGTACATATTGATGGTGTGAACTATGTTAACTGACAATACTTGATGCATTATGACATCGTATTTTTGTAATGAATGTTATGAGCAGACGATAGGTTTACCGCTGTTTTGTCGGAAATATTACATTATAAACTCATTAACAACGATGAAAATTTGTTTAACATCGCAAGATGATAGTATACCTGATATGTCTATTCCATTTTATCTCCAGTAAGGTGTTTTATAAGTCATTAGAGACATTACGTTTTGTCACCGTAGTCACAGTACGTCTTGACAGGCGGCCATCATTGTTTAATACTTTTCGGAACTTTCTTTTGAGTTATTCGCTTCAATTTTACTCGGACGTCTCGGGTGTTATCCATATGACTATAGGAGCGCAGGATATCTCTCGTGCTAGTATTTTCTAGCCTTTTTGATTGGCCTCAAACTAGACATAAGTTGAGAGCCGGGAGATTCAAGGTTTCAATGTCGTTTTGATCTCACATGCGATAAGCTGAGCGGAGTAGACCAGTTTTTAAGTAGAGCAGAGGCACCAGAATGTCGAAAGAAGGAGAGCAAGTGTGTTCCAGATACTAATTAGTTTATTTTCAGCTAGGATTTAGGACATATTAGAAGTCATATCAATATATTATAGGCGAAATCGAAAAAGTAGGAGAAATTAGGAGAACTAGGAGGATTAGGAGAAACGAGGAAGAATCTAGGGAAAATGTCCACAAACATAAAAAAAATTTAAGAAACAATGATTAGGGTAAATATTTAACTAAATATGTAGTAAATAAAATTTACTGTAACGTAATAATGTAAAAAAAAATGAACAACAAAAACTCTCGTCACATCTTTTCTTCATTTATTGTCAAAGGGAGACAACTCTTTGGTCGTCCACCTTATGTCTTGTGAGAAGTCTAATTTGTCTAATGTCTACAAAATGTCCTGAATAAATATCCACATTGTCTGTATCTAATTTGTTGAGTCATTCTTGAATTGTTGCCACAAGCCATAATCAGACGGAAATCTGAGAAAAGGTTCATAAACCTTTTATACAATGCACCGTCAGGAAAGATGCTCGGTCTGACGACTAGACTGTTATAAAGTACGGGGGCACCTGACGGTCGGCATTGCAGTTATCACTAACCATTACTTCCAATGTTGGAAATAGCTTTTAAGTTGTTTGAACGTTCAGGAAACAGGAACACTCATTCCTACATTCTACAGTATTAATATCTTCTACCAAACCTTAATATTTCATCTTCCTCCTTTCCAATCATTCATCACTGTTGTAACTCTTATGTAACTGGTCCAAGTCATTCATAACCACTTGAGAACATCTAGACAAACATTTCACTGTGAGGTGTATGAGAACACAAACCCACCTTACTTATCATATGTATGTAGGAATTCCTTCTATTTAGAAATCATACTGGTGTCTGTCATCCCTATCTGCCTTTAATAAGGTCGAGTTGAAAGTATTTTCTTTTAGGTGTCTAAGGGCCTCTTTGTTTTTATTTCTGTCCCTTTTCAAGGAACATGTCTTCACCAATTTACTGTAGCATCTTCTCGGGGCATCTACTGCTATACTTTCTTTAAGGAGCTGGGGTTGTAGAAGACACAAGCGCGTTTACCGGTGGGCACAGTCAGCAGCCTGCACTATCGGTCCTACTTTTTGTCTCATTATAATGAATATCGACGTAAACTAATACTAGATTTCGGCGGTAGTGTCAAGGTTCCAGATGACCAAATATATGTTAGTTTGCTGTCTATGTGGTCCCAAACTCATTGTTTATGCTCTCCTGTTTTTTTTCATTGTTTGCACTTAGTTTAAAAAGCTTACTTTTCTTCTTACCTCCATCGCTGCAATTTTATTTTCTTCCAGTCCTTCCGTGCTGTATGCATATTTTACTGATTGATGACGTGGCTAATGTGTTTCTAGGTGGATTTAGTGTTTGCTACCATATAACTGCACTACTAGCATAGTGCTTCATATCTGTTCTTAATTTCAACACACATCATCTGTCTTGCTTGCGTTCGCCATCTTCATCACCTAATCAAGAAATGATATTGAGAAAGTTCCTACGGAAGCTTAGTTATAATTTGTAAAGCTTTGACATATGAGGTAATCTCATGGTCATCTTCGCAAAGGACGTGTTAATGGTTCAATTTATAGTGACCACTACCGTCAAATTGATAGACGTCAGATGAGGTAGACATCCAAGTGCGTTGCGCGGCAAAACCTGCTGCTATGAACTTTCTCGAAGTCCTTCCATGGGTAGGTGTCTCCTGATGCTGTTGGACGTCGTTCAGGATTTCAGTCGAACCAATTTCCCGAACATTTTATCTGATTATTCAACAACTAGTAGAGAATGTCCTTCCCCCAAATCCACTTTTCAAAACGTATTGAGATGCAGTTGAAGGCCGAGGCAGAACGTGGTTAATTCAATGTAAGTGCGCGGCCAGCTCATTCACGAATCCCTTAGAATCTTTAGAAGACGAATTCCAAATGGAATCATTGAATTTATTAACTTTTGTTTACAGGTATGGATAGTTGGATAACAGCCGAAGTGATTTCGTTTAGCGATTATTTCACTGATAATATCCCTTGCAAGTAAGTCAGGAATATGAATAGTAGATATTATTCATATCCATTAAACAGAGCAGTCATAAGAAACCATTTGAAGCTTTGAATGCCATTCTTGTTTTAGCCTCTCAAAATATATTCGTATATGGCTGTCATAATATTTCCCAATTCTTCTTGCAAACAAAATAATATCTTACATTCCACATTCAGAAAGGAGTATGTTATCCTCAATTAGTTATATTTAGTTTTTTATTTAAGTTGTTAACAATTTGTATCTTTCGGAAACACCTCCTCCTGTCTGCTCTCTACAGTTTTTAACAGAAATCATCTGTTTAGGCATCAAAGTGGATGTTAAACATGAATGTTTTTCGAGATCACGTGAAGTGTAGAAGAGTTAAAGGTCCCGATACCTTTCTGAGAGAGGATGAAATGAGTTTACTATTAACACCCAGTGAAAATCAACCACGTGGTGCGTTTTGAGATTTTATTTTGAAATTAGAATAAGAATATAAATATTCATGTATCCAAACGTCAAAAAAGTATAAATATTCCTAATGTATTTGCAGGTGTTTTTAGTTTGTTTAAAAGTTTCGCATGGCGTAAACACACAAACACTTGCAGAATAACAACATTAGTTAAATATATAAACAGTAACATTTTGAAAATTCTCGAAAGATCTGTAACCTAGGTTTACTCCCCCGCCCCTCTTTTTTTCTGTCTTGTCTTTGGTGTATTGTTTTTTATCAAGAGTTGTCTCCCGTAGTTTACTTTGTCACTACATTTGCAAGAAGGGAAACAACACTTGATTGTTGTGTTATAAGATACAGATATATACTTGTAAATACTATTCTTTAAAATATGTAATTTGAAATAGTTCCCCTCAAATGTAAATGCTATTTATATTTTGCCTTTCAATGTATTTTCTGCACATGGTTTTGAAAGAAATGGATAAAAAGATAAATATAAATAAAAAAAAGTTCGCTTGGCCAATTAGATGTATTATATACAGATATAGCAAGCAAAGTTTGGCGGCCATCTTGAAATGCAAAATGGCGATCCTTCTACGTGAAGTTTAGCACTACCGAAATGTATAGGTGTTATACCATTTAAAAGTTTCGGTCCTAGCTGGTATAATACGCGAGCTATGCGTCGCAGAAGGTGGCATTTTTTGACAGGCCATTTTGAAAATCAATATGGCGGGCCGCCAGAGGCCGTAATTTTTGGGGTCCATTTTGTTCCTGAAACCTTATGTCTAAAAGTAGCCTTATACAAAAAATGTATGCTTTCTTCAAAATTCGAACTATTTTTATGCTAAGCTGCTCCACTAACTGGGTGGTCGTTATTGTCACTCAGGCCTAGGGCCTTTTTCCACCCTCTTTACCCCATCCAACACCTAAGATCGGGTGAAAACCTTACCTGATGAAGATGATCAGTCAGGCGTCGCAGGTAAGATCGTACCTATTTTCTTTAACCCCAGCGGTCCATTTTAGCATTCAATTTAACTGATAGCATGCTGTGGTGGCCTCTCTACCTGTATAACCTGATTAGCTGAGTAAGTCTGCTTGACCCAATGGGTGATTTTGTATTTGTTTATATTTTATTTTTATCTTTTGTAGAAGAAGGAGAGGGGTTTAATTAATCGTTAAATTTATACTTTTACCCAATAACATATTTACGATGTACATGTATATATGTATTTTAAGAATAGCATTAGAATAAGTCTAAATGGGGACGTCTTATATTGTATTTCGTGACTAACTGCTATTAAGTAAATATCGCGTTTTGCTTTTGATGCCATGCCCTTATCAGTTAAAGTCACCATATGACCGGGTATGAATGAATCATAGAAACAAAGGAATGTTAATTGGTATATGTGTAGCAGAGTTTTAATTAAAATATTAATTAAATGTTGTTTTATTTTAACTTTGTATGCGTGTGATATAGCGCGCCGCGCATGCGATGTTCTTATTGTGTGTTCGTCTATAAGTATTGTTAGCTTGTCGTATATACGTTTGTACTATGTCCGTGAGAGAGAGTTTACCTGTATAGTCACGTCTGTCAAGTGTTCGTTATGTATATTGATATGTCACGTGATATACAAGTAAGTAAGTATAGGATATGTATGGATGCCTCGTTTTGGGTTGTGTGCTTTGTCTTTGACGTTTTACCGCCTTTTTAATATATAGCCACTAGACTTTTGACATTGACGCCGACGGACGTACTCTGTCCACTCCGTGCATATAACGAATCGTCCAGAGACTGCCTATTTGGTATGTATCATTGTACTATTATTATTTATTTACTACTGTAAGAATAACAATTCCTATCGTTATATTTATATTTACTTAAGTCGGTATAGACGCGTTTTTGTCTCTATCGTGATTCTCTTTCTACTTGTAAGATCACACTCTTACCTATTTAATCGATATGTATCTTCATTTTACAGAGTATATATCTATATTGCTACACCTGTAATGCAAGGCTGAAAGCATGTAGTGCCCTTAACCCATTGTTAGGGTAGGTACAGTTGTAAATGTTAAACTTATATGCGTAATTACATAATTACCATGAATATGTTTTAATACGTATATCTTGTACATGAAGAACCATTATCTTGTAAATGTAAAGCAAATTGTATTTATTATAGTTTGTAGTGAGATATAGTGTATATGAAGTATCTCATAGAGATCGTATTATTATAAAATGATGTATAACGCTATTGTGAGTAGTTGTCAGGGTAAAAGTCTATAAGTGTCTATGTAACGTTTGGTAGATTCTATATTTATTGTCCATATGAAGTTATCTTATATGTTATTATTTTATTGTAGGGTACAGTTAAACATGTAACTGGATGTGTATGTGGATACACTAGATTTCCATACTATACGTTTTTGTCATGTACACATTTCATGTACAGCCAAATCTACTACTATCACAATAACAGGTTTTCGTCAACAAAATATGTACGTACTTTTTTGTTGTTGACAAAAACGTATTTCTATAGCATGCTTATAACAATAGGTTTTTGACACAAATTGTGTACGTACATATTTTGCTGACGAAAACGTGTTACTAGTATCACAATTATGTCCGTACGTTTTCGGCCATCGTAATATTGAGGCATGCCATGCTATGCCTGTCAAACAGCTCCTAGCGTAGTGATAGTACTACTATTTACTCAATTATCAAATGTTATGGCTTTACAATTGGTGGCAGCAATCACGAGCAAAACACTTACCAACAATATTTGATACTGCAATATCAAGGTAGGGAGGGTTTAAGGTAACATTTGTAGTTAGGTAGTGTGAGGACATGCAGGGAGGGTGTAAAGTAACAGTTGTAGTTAGGTATACGTAGTGTGAGGACATGTAGGGAGGGTGTAAGGTAATAGGTGTAGTTAGGTAGTTAGGTAGTGTGAGGACATGTAGGGAGGGTGTAAGGTAATAGGTGTAGTTAGGTAGTGTGAGGACATGTAGGGAGGTGTAAGGTAATAGGTGTAGTTAGGTAGTGTGAGGACATGTAAGGAGGGTGTAAGGTAATAGGTGTAGTTAGGTAGTGTGAGGACATGTAGGGAGGGTGTAAGGTAACAGTTGTAGTTAGGTAGTGTGGGGACATGTAGGGAGGGTGTAAGGTAACAGTTGTAGTTAGGTATGAGATGTCTTTAATCAATGATTACCGGTACATTTTAATGTACACTTAATCAATATATAAACAAAGAAACCAAATAAAGTACGTTTAATAAAGAATCCTAATGAACATCTTAGCAGATTTTTGTAAAAGTATGATGGGACTTTAAGCAATATATTGGGTGTAATTTAATGTACATTATATTGTTCCATGGTTTCTTCTGGATTGCATTAATCATGTCTTAAATTATAGCTGACAATTTCAGACATTATTTGTATCTAATATGTTGTTTTCCATGTTAATTTAATGTACATAAATAACCAAGGAAAAATATAAGTAAAAAGGAACGCACATCAAATGTGTATTGACATATTTTGATGCATAAAAAATAATGCACATCAATAATGCACATTAGATAAGCATATCATTTAATTAAACAAAATGATATTAATGCAAACGTATATGAATTAATGTACATAAACAATGCAGTATTTGATGCAATTTTAATAATGTCTTTATGCATTAATCATTAAAACTGTATTAAATATTGTAATGGGTTTTTAATATACAATTACTGCTGCTGGAGTGCAGTAGTGCAATTTGACTCCAAAGCATAAGTGAGATATCAAACCGATCGCGAAGAAATGAAACCTTGCTGGTGTGTGGCTGGAAAAAAACACGGTCACCATGCGAGATAATTATATTGCTGGAATCTTGCTGGAAAACGTTGTGTACACAATTTGTGCCAAATTTGTATTATGTAATAAATAAAGCTAGACTAAATAATGCCCATACACAAATGCCCTGGACATTCCCCTTAATATCGTTCCTTCCGATCTGTAGGAATATGATCTGAGGACCCTGCCAGTCAGACATGAATCCATACATGTGTTCCACCATCCTCGATACTCCAGGGGTTCTGATCACTTACGATCTCTACACCCCTGGACTATCTCATAGTGAAATTGAAGACAGCTCAGCGAAAAACATTTGTCAGGCTAGCAAAGATTTCCTTTGAAGACTACAGAGAGAGCGACGCCTAACATCAAAGCCACACAGTCAACCACAGTGTACCGTTATACACCTCTTTTGATGTACATTAAATGACTTACTCACTTTTTTATTCTGTTGCCTCCAGTTTTACTATAAGATAGTCCAGGGATGTAGAGATCGTAAGTGATCGGAACCCCTGGAATACCGAGGATGGTGTTCCACTAACCCGCCACTTTTCCGAAAAATAACTGGATATGGTGATCCATATAAGAACTCAATGGATTGATTCATGCTTATGTTCAAGGATAGACTTAACTAGAAACAAATATAGGAACCTTACCCTCAAAGCACGTGGTTCAAACTGGCAGCGCGAAATGTAGTCGGAGACATTCGGTAGAGCTGACGCTCATTCGGAAATTTCGGCACTCTTTCATTTTTTTTACTTACACGTAATGTATAATATTAATTGTCAAATTGTTGGCAATTATTACGATTAACTTGATTTAAAGAAAAAAATAACATGTTTTTTTTTCTTATAACCAAACAAACTCATCACGACGCGAGACTAATCACACTGATGAGCTTTTGTACACCGTTGCCTTCATCATGGTCTTGTGTATATATGGGCACATCCTAAATTTTTATTAATATCAATATCAACATTTATAAAGCATTTAAATTTATTTGAACAAAAGCAAGCACCATTTATTTAAGTAAAGAAATCTGTCAAAAATATCCTTTCATACAACATTTTTCTGGATACAAAAATGTATTTTGTTCTGGTTCACTGATGACGTAATTCCCAGGTTGTGTTACTTTTACATTCAAATGGAGATCACAAAGAAACCGAAAAGAAAAGGTCGCGACTGTCATTTGGACTAAGAGGCTTCACATTTATAAACCACGACATCATTTGGACCAAGAGGCTTCACATTTATAACCAGGACACCACACTTTTTGACGGCCCTAACACAACGATGGTAAGGTAATCTTTACCTTCAAATTGAGGTTAACCTATTATCATCATATTATTTTGCTATTTCATTCCTATTTTATTTAATTCGAAAACGTTGTTACACACCGATTGCCAATTTGCTAAACGATGTTAAAGAGTTCTATAAAAACAGGAGTAGAATTTTTTTTCCTTCTGTTACAAAACTTACATCCTTTACACTATTACCACATCCAGTCGGTTTGAAAGTGATACTATGATATTCAGCATACCTCATGACCCTTTTGAACCAATTTTCACTTCAATCTTAATTTTAGCCAATCAGAGACATCCATTTTATTACCAAGGCAACCAATATTGTCGAAACTGTAACCATTATATTTAGCATCTAAAATTATCACTATACACTTAGGTGGGGTTTTAAAATCCGCCCACGCTCCGATTTGTTTTCAAATTTTGAAGTGTTTAAAGGTATAAGTACATAACTACTTTATCTGTGCTTTTTATCTATTTTGTATTTCTAAAAAGGCATAAAGAACCTAAAATAATGTTTCCTAACAGTACTTTGGGTATATGGCAAGGGGACCCCTTACATTTTTACTACAAATTGATTTTTCAAGTAACAGATTTCAAATTTTCAGCAGGATAAAAATTGAGGATTTTGGGTTTGCTCGAAATATTCAGCATGTTATCGATTTTGTCCACACTTCTAAACCATTTTAATTACATGCTATAGTTATAATACTTTTTCCAAAAAATTGAAATCCAGGAAAATTACATTTCATACGCTGAAATAGCCAGGAGAATTTAAAAAAAAACAATCAATATTTGACATAGATGACAGTAAATTCAAAATTGATCATAGATACCATAATAAAACCACAGAGGGCGAACCCAATGAAAATGGATGTTGTCATACATTTTTTGTATTTGGAGGATGGCCTGATGAGTATATATGACAGTCATGTGATTTTTTTTTTAAATACGAGATTTGAAAAAAAATATTAAAAAATCGGGATATTTACTATAAAACAGAGAAAGGGACGACAGTCGCCATAATGGACTTTTTACCCCCACCTCGATTAAAGTTATTTTTTTCACAATAGTATACCTTTTTTCCTTGAGTCATAGTCACGCATCAGTTCTCCGATAATCCATAATCACACACATACCATGCAAAAGCATATAAACGATGTCTATATAGTCAAACGCAATATTTTAATCCAAAATTACCTGCGCTTTCTGACTTGTGACATCGAAAGCAAGAGCGACTAGAGTGACTTCCCCTGCAGTGTAATTCAATGGGTTTTATACATATGACATTCAACATTCAGAACTTATATATAACTGACTAACTAACGGACTTTTGAATGTTGTGCAGCTCGACATTCGACATTCAACATTCAGAACATGTGTACAACTGACTAACTAACGGACTTTTGAATGTTGTGCAGCTCGACATTCGACCTTCAACATTCAGAACGTAGGTATAACTGATAAACGAACGGACTTTTGAATGTTGTGCAGCTCGACATACGACATTAAAAATTCAGAACTTATATATAACTGACTAACGAACGGACTTTTGAATGTTGCGCAGCTCGACATTCGACATTCAACATTTAGAACATATATATATTTAATATACCTCTACTTTATTTACACTTTATAAAATATACTTTGTTAAATTTACTAGCTCCCTGCTTTTTCCAAAAACCTCTCTCTGTGTGTTAGTCATCGAACTAGCACACCTCTGGAAGCTAGCACACCCTTGCACTTGGGTATTTCCGTTTAACCAATCAGATTTGAGGTGGGCGGGACTTGTTTCCGATCACGCCATCAGTTGCTAGGTGACGTAACAATTGGACGTAGCTAGTTTCGGATCACGCCATCTCCGTTGACGTACTCAGACGACGTAAGTATCGATCGGAAACTGTTACCGAACACGTCGTCATGTTTATCTTGTGAGAGGCTTATGAAAAAATGTAATGGGGTCAGAGGACAATACCTTTTACATGTACGTACAGTTGTTATGTATGTATTTAGGCTACCTGTAAGTGGTTAACGTCTCGGAATTTCAACATTATTTATATACAAATTTAGTATTATGCCTAGTGGTATAAATGCTGAAATATCGAGAAATCATAGCGGAATCAAATTTCAACCTGCGGTTTGAATAGAAGCAAAACAAAACGGACATAGAATCACAGTTATCATCTCAGAATAATTTGTATGTTTGAAGATAAGATTACGTAGATCGATTACAATGTAAAATTATCTCAATCTCCAATGGCCATTGCCGTACGCGACAGGAATAGAGAACGTTAGCGTATGAAAGAAATATATTTTTAGTCTTATAGCTTTTGTATGTATCGGTATATTAAAACAGTTAAAGTATGGGATTGAGTGATAAATCAAGTTTCCGGTTTCCCTCGAACCTGCCTATTTCCCTCGGCTCCGCCTCGGGAAATAGACAAGGCTCGGGAAACCAGAAAACTTGCTATATCCCTAACCCCATACTTTAACTGTATAATATATAACTGACTAACTAACGGACTTTTGAATGTTGTGCAGCTCGACATACGACATTAAAAATTCAGAACTTATATATAACTGACTAACGAACGGACTTTTGAATGTTGCGCAGCGCGACATACGACATTCAACATTCAAAACCAATAACTGGCCAACGACAACATAATCTGAATGTTGCGTAGCTCGACATAAGACAATCAATATTCAGAACTAATATATAACTGACTAACGAACGGACTTTTGAATGTTGTGCAGCTCGACATTCGACATTCAACATTCAGAACTTATGTAAAACCGACTAACGAACGGACTTTTGAATGTTGTGCAGCTCGACATACGACAAAAAGTACTGGTAATTATGTTTCAACCAACCCCCGACAAAGAGAAACTCAAGAAAAGTAAAAGAAAAAGTTTGAAAATCCATTTCATGGAGGATTCTGACCAGAAAGAGGTCTCGGCGATATTCTCGATCAAGCCCACAGGGCAAAAAGGGATCCTTATTTCATTAGAAATTGAAAAGACACCTGAAACGATGGAGCTTGATACAGGATCACCAGTTTCTTTGATATCAGACAAAGATTACAGGGCTATGTTCAAAGACAAAGTTAAACTACAAGACCATGTTAAAAACATATGCTAGTGAAGTATTGCCAGTGTTGGGCGTGGCTAGTGTCCAGGTGTCATATGAAGAACAGACCAAACTTTTGCCATTGCTAGTAGTGGAAGGTGATAAACCTGCTTTATGTGATAGAAATTGGTAAGGACAGCTATATCTTAACTGGAAAACAATCAACCTGATGACTATAAACGAGCAGAAATATTCTGTATTTGAGGACAAATTAGGCACAGATAAGGGAATCACATCATCTATCAAACTGAAGGACAATACCCAGACTAAGATTTTCAAAGCTAGAACTGTACCTTATTCACTTAAAGATCACATAGGCGCAAAACTTCAGCAACTAGAGGCTGCTGGTATATTGGAAAAGGTGGAAAGTTCGGATTGGGCGACACCTATAGTGCCGTCATGAAACTCGACGGTTCAGTGAGAATTTGTGGCGCTTTCAAAATCACCATAAACCCCGTGCTGGATATACCTGAATGTCCCCTGCCAACCAGCAAGGAGCAATTCACCAAGCTCAATGGAGGACAGAAGTTTTCCGAACTGGATTTGACCCAAGCTTAAAACCATGTTCTTCTGGATGAGGAGTCGCGAAAATATGTAACTATCAACACTTACCTTGGTTTGTATAGATACACCAGGCTTCCATTTGGTGTAGCGCCTGCGACAGCTATTTCCAGTGGACAATGGAAACTGTTCTACAAGGATTAGGCAATGTTGGTTGTATCTTGGATGATGTTCTGGTGACTGGAAAAGATGATGTAGCTCATGTTGATGTTAGATCGGCGAAATGTGTACACGACATACGGGGCCTTATATAGCCGACCACTTATGATGACAAGCATGTATCCGGAACTCTCTTGCGTTTAAATTTACCGCTCATCACATCGCTGACGTCAGTAGGTACACATACGGAACATAATATAGTAGATATAATATAGTTCCTCATGTTATCATAAATACAATAATCGAAAATACAGTTTATACCTCATCAAACTTTATTTTAGCAATGATACGTATAAATCTACAAATAATATACACAAAATATTTAAACATCATATCTCTTGATGTGACAGTTAATATCGCGCAATGTAGGTACCCTACAATAGTAGTGATGCGGTTCCGAATCAGCGCTTGGGTAAGGACGCTGCTGGGGTGATTTAGCTGATGATGGAATTCTATTCCGCGAGAGACAAAGTGGACAAAGTAATTATTAAAACCACACATTTTGACGTAGGATAATGAGAGTTTTGTGCCACTAGAAAGGTAATTTAAAAAATCTGACTTTTCTATGATATTTTTATAGAACTGAGTGTGCCTGATTTCGCTTTTTTGAATTTTTTATATAAAATAGATCTATGTTTCTATAAGTCTGTCAAATATCTTTTGATAACCCCCTTAATGATAATCAAAGAGTTATTGTGATAAAGTTGGTTCTCATTAGCACTTTCGTCGTTTTTCTTCGGTCTAGCTTCTGCATTGTACACTGCCGCGTGATGTAGAGCCTAAAGGTTATTCCCCTTTAATCACCAATTCACAACACTTTGATTTAATTTCTGTTCTCGGAAGATACATATATATTACAGTCGTTCCGGGATCCGTATTTCTGAGTACATTTTTATGCGGTGTACAGCTCATACGATGTGATTGTTCCTAAATTAAGTTGGACATTCCATTAGTTAAAGCTGAGTCTATCTCGAAATTACACAGTGTAATTCTACTTAGTTTAAGCTTACCAAGTACCTTGAAAAACTTTTAAGCCTCATGCTGCTTTTTCCCTTGTGTTGCCCGACTGTCTTTAATCAAAGTGGTTTTTAATTTCTTCCGGTGTTACATACACAGAAGCAGATGACGTTCTAAGACGCTGGACGACGTTTTTATGACGTTTTAGTTACATGTATTTTCGTATTTAAAAACGTCCAAATATTAATTACTGCAATTTTAAATGCTTTCGTCTTGGTTTTCATTTTATTTTCATTAATGCCAACATTTTGAATTTAAAGTTTAATTATTTCAAATACAAATTCTATGTGATGATAGACTACTAGCTTTGTTTATTGTTTACTGGCGGCCATGTTTGTTTTACATTGTTTGTATTCCTACACAGAGACCTTATCACTGTAAATTGCTGACATACTGTCATATACTAGTGGTATATAGGCGAATGGAACATGGAATGTAGATGTTTTACAATAAGAAGATTAACACATAGTTCTCAGAACCAAGAGGACATGATGATAGGCGAAGTAAAAGAGGACATCTTTTTATGGTCGAGAATGCAATTTAAGTAAAAACCGAATATCAAAATAGAAAAAGATGGAGCATTGTATGCGGGAAAACATCCTCACAAGAATGTCATAAATTCAAATTGGAAATGAACACTTTGAATCAATTTGATTACATGTCATATTAACCTACATTACTAAGAATTTCAGCGTCACTTCATTAGTTCTTCACAATATTTGCATGAGAGATACCTCAGGTAACAAATTCTTCAAATATCAAGTACAAATATGGCCCTCTATCAACATTTTACGATTCATTAAGGCTAAAGTTTGTAACTCATAACCCTTCCCTCATTTCATCCAGTGCCGAGATCGGTCATACACGACCAATCTCGGAAATCTTAAGCTAATAAAATCCTTTTGTTTGTTTGTTTGTTTGTTTGTTTGAGTTTTACGGCCCATCGATAACTAAGGTCATTTAGGGCCAAACTACAAGTCATGCATTAATATCAGGAATGTTCCTGAAACTGAACCAAGATTACATCTTTTCTGTTGCCAATAAAGATGCAGCAAACCTTATGTAATTTGAAGTGGCGTTTATGAGAACAGTCGGTACTCAGCACGACAATCTAAAGGTTGTTTGAGATGTATCAGATCTTCATAAGAAAAGTATGTATTGATAAACATGATATTAAAACATACTTTATACCTTTACACTCAGCCATGTCCAGGAGGAAATTAGTTATTATAAGCTGGCGTAAATCTATCAAAACATATTACAACACCATTAACTGGATAAAGATTGATCTGCAAAACAAAGATAGCTACGTGTTTTAAATGTTTGTATAAATGATTCTGATGACAAGGAAAGCGTCTTTTGCAGAACCGTGTTATTAAAAAACCAGTCTTGACTTTAATGTGTTTTTATTGATTAATGTTGCTTTGTTCTATTTCGTTCATTTCATTGTTTCGCACAATACAGGTACACGTTTAATCGAAGTAACACGAGGTTATGGTTTATGATAGGAATTCGTTGATGACTAGGTAAGTAAACAAAAATTAAATTAAAGAAACAACAGATTATGATTTATTTTACGAAAAACTCATCGTTGTTCAGCAATTGAGTTTTCAAAAAATTGTTGGGTTTTTTTTATAATCAATATGCAACGTCTATTGTGACATCACGATCTTTTACGTCATTCTTGAATGGGTTTTTTCATAAAGGTTTTAAAAAACAAAAGTGGCATACCAGAACGTCAGACAAAGTATACAAACAAAGAAAATACTTATAGTATTCATTTTCCTTCATTTACGATTCTCCGAGAAAATGAAATATTCATTAATTTCAATCTGCAATGATTCCTTTGTGATGTTTTTGAGATGAGATTGAAGTAGGCCTCATTCACCAGGCTTTTTATAGAGAATTTCAGATTAATATCAGCTGTAAATCTGTTTAGGTTAAATTTAATCTAGATGCAATTTGCATGCGTAGCCTCACAGGAAACCGATAAATCTAGACAAAGGTCACTCTTAAATCTGGCTTTTTCGTATTCGACTGCGAACCCATTATAGCTTAATACCTAGTTTCAAGTACTCTTAATGATTTCTAGAGCGATATTATTGGAAAAAATATTAAATTCCATTGCTAACAAATACGCGCATATCACTATTGTCATTGTAGATACTATAAATGTATATGTTTTGAAGGTCAAGCTGGCGATATTCCAGATGTTAAAGTTTTATCCATCCCATGTTGCCGAAGTCACTATATGCAGGATTCCTGGCCCCTTCGTTGCCACCAAATGTAATACGCAGTAAAAAGATAACGTGTGTTGCTATCGTCGTAATGGACATTTTGATAAAGGTAATTAAAAGTAGTGGAAGAAAAAGAGCGTCGAATCATCATGATACATGTTACCACAACTTCTAATCTAGCAAGGTAGGTAACATAGGTTGATCAGATGTGGTCAGACATTAATAAAATATGTGTTATTTTTAATTATCAAAGAAGTGTTCCACTAAGACCAGAATAAAACAAAATATGCATAGACTGTAAGTGATACCCGTTTCACTGGGTTAATACTGCGTTTCAATTCGTTGCTAATTAGTATATATAGTTAATGTAGGTTATACGTTGTTGTAAAACATTATTATACAATGTTCAACATGACGCATTCCGATGACGTCACCTTATTTACGGGTTTTGCGATGTGTCTGTACTCGCTGACACGAAGGCGTTTATTTGTATATATATATCGAAGAGTTTGTTACATTTCTTATGAATAATGAAAAGTGCTGTACATTCCCCGCAAATTCAAATCCTTGTCAAATATATCAATATAACGTTAGTAGTCAATTCTGAAGCAAATAGCCGCTTAATGCGCGTTTCAAAAGTATTTAGTTTACGACACACGATATGAAAAGTTTGGAGCATTCTGAATAAGTACATCGTATTTATTTGCATCATAAAATACAATAATGGGGTGATATGGGCATATTTACAGACAAGTGTTAATGTATAGTCGCCCGCGACAGTCACGTGACCACGTGATAACAGGAGCACTTATGAAAACATCCTGATTGGAATTGTAAGACATCCAACAATGGTAACTAATGATCAGTGAGACCATGGGATACTGCATTTATCTAGCAACATAGTGATAGCACCATTCAAAGATGGCGGCTGTCACCCCTTGTCTTTTTTTATAAATAATCGATACCTATTTTTTTAGAAGATTTTCTCGCAAGTTTAACATCCAATTATAACGTGAAACATACGCCCACATGTATATGTCTCGTACGTATACGCTCGTAAACGTATGTGCATCTCACCAGGATGGGGAACGTGTGATGTAAACTTCCAGATATCTTTGTTTATATTTATATGTCATTATTCCACATTCTGTCAGTATTTTTACGATAAAAGTACGTAATAATCAATTAAGATAATAATAATTTGTTATTTTGATAAAAACCAAAAACAGAAGTGCCATCTGAATAACCCTTTTGGGGTTCATAAAAAAGAGTATACTTCGGTTTTCGGTCTTTTTTCCGACACACAGAATAGTCATCACGATTCATCCATATGATTGAATTTTAAGACATTAACAGATAAATGGGAAGACGAAAGTTTGTATTACTTACCTGAAGATATGGTTTCTTGGGAATCACCATGCAATCTGCACATTTTATGCTTATAAAATGTTTATACCAAGTGTTCTCTTATGTAACATCCAAGTCAGCCGCCAATAGTATATAGCAGTGAATGATGAATATTAACAAGAATGTAATAATTCATCAATAAAATCATTATAAAACGACAACAGATTACGTCATTTTTATAACATTAGCAAAACAGTTAAGTATAATTACAACAAGGGCGATTACAAACAAATAAGGACAGATCTATCGATAGATTGGAAGGAAATATTACAGCGCGCACCGGACACTAGATTGTAAAATCCACTCTTGACATGAATATACCAAAGAACATTCAAGAAACGAAGAAAAGGCAAAATCCTCTCGACATTTAAACTGTACAGGCTATAAAACGGAAACATAGGAGCTGGCAGAGATATCTTGAAACCAGGGAAGTGCGGAAATATAACGAATACGTGAAAGCAAGAAACAAAGTTAAAACATTAGTAAGGAAATTTAAAAAGCGTTTAGAAAAGGATATCGCTAAAGATGTCAAGACGAACCCGAAAAAGTTTCGGAGATATGCAAATTCAAAAACTAAATCGAAATCCGGAATCACAGATTTGCACATTAAATGTGGAAACGAACTGACCATCGCCCACTCTGATCAAGATAAAGCAAACACATTAGCGGACTATTTTTCAAGTGTTTTCACCGTAGAACCACAAGATGATATTCCCGTATTGAAGAAACTTAGCATAGAAAATCCATTTATTAACACTGATATATCAGAACTGGAAGTATTAAATATTTTGAAGTCATTAAACCCAACCAAATCACCAGGAGCAGATAATATTCACCCGAAAGTACTAAAAGAAACAGCGGACATACTGAAGACTCCTTTGTATGAAATATTTAACTGGTCACTGAAAACAGGAGAACTCCCCAATACCTGGAAGGAAAGTCAGATAACTGCGATCCACAAAAAAGGAGACAAGAAAAATCCAGGGAATTACAGGCCAGTAAGTTTGACAAGTGTTGTTTGTAAAATTATGGAAAAAATTGTGAGGAAAAGAATAATGGATCATCTAGATAAGAATAATCTTCTTAGTAAACAGCAATATGGATTCATCAAGGGAAGATCAACTATTTTACAGTTACTTAAAGTTATTGATAAGTGGACAGAAGTTATCGACCAAGGAGGATCAATCCAAACCATTTATCTAGACTTCATGAAAGCCTTTGACACAGTCCCACACCTACGGCTCATCGGCAAATTAAAATCATACGGATTATCACTTGAAATCATCAAATGGGTAGAAAGTTTTTTAACTAACCGGAAACAGCAAGTATCGGTAAACGGAGAACTTTCAAAATGGATGGAGGTGACAAGTGGTATCCCCCAGGGAAGTGTTTTAGGACCGATTCTGTTTGTAATCTATATTAATGACCTTCCAGAAACTATTAAATTAGCAACTTACCTGTTTGCAGATGATACTAAACTTTTTAAATATAAAGAAAACACAAATCTACAGGATGATCTTAATCAACTCCAAAAATGGTCTGATCGATGGCTTTTAAAATTTCATCCTGATAAATGTAAGGTGCTACATCTAGGGAAGAACCCAAATAAAACGGCCCTACATTTATATAAAGACACTTTGGAAGGAAGAATACAGATACAATAAGAGGAGGTCTTGAAAGAAAAGAATCTTGGGATAACAACAGACAACAGCCTAAGCTTCAGTGAACATATTCATGGAGCCGTCAATAAAGCAAATAGAATAATGGGAACTATCCGAAGAACCTATAATTATTTAGATAATCAAACATTCTGTCTATTATATAAATCACTTGTCAGACCACATTTGGAATATGGCGCCTGCATATGGAACCCGTACTTACAAACACAAATAAACGAGATAGAAAATGTTCAAAGAAGAGCAACAAAACAAATACCGGGAATGAAAGATTTAACCTATGAAAACAGGCTGAGGATCCTGAAGTTACCTACACTAAAACACAGAAGGAGACATGATCCAAGTATGTAAATTGATACATGGAGGATATGATCGAGTCGTCGTAGAGGGATTTTTAATTCAAAATAACAACAAAAGAACTAGGGGCCACTCTTTGACATTGTTAAAACGACGAAGTCGTCTAAATTTGAGAAAGTATTCATTCAAGGAGCGGATCATCAATCACTGGAACTCTCTTCCCGAAGCCTTGGTTACGTCACCATCAATAAAAACATTTGAATCTCGCTTGGATAAGCATTGGGGGCAGCCCGAATGCTACTTTAATCATGAGATAGATAATACTGAACTTATTAATAGTCGGGATGTATAGTATGATTAGCGATCTGGATATATAGGCATTATGCCTGCGTCCAGTATTATCATTATTATTATTACAAGTTAACCGATACTTACATTATATATATCATTGGCTTCTTAGGTAAAATATGTGTTTTATAACAATAATGACAATAAAAAAACTAACCGAATTTTATAACATATATATGTATGATTCCTTTTTCACAAAAAATAATACGGGCAGCCACTTGAAACGTCATGATATACACGTGCATATCAAAAGGTCTCCAATACTTTTAAATGACATACGTATCAACTTACTAGTAAACGTTTCTGTCATATTTTGCGTGCCCCTGTGTTTTGGCTGAGGCGACCAAGATTGCATTCTACGGTCTCTGAATAGCAGTTGAAAATGCTTGTTTTACACATGTTCATCGAAATTTAACTGTCGAAAACAGATATATCTATATTTAATATCCCATGAAAAGTTACATAATATTAAGACCACGATCGAGAGCATCGTGGGTAGCGATAGGCCATGGACGTCTCCATGCAGGCGGGCGGTGTATGGGATTTGTAAATTATTGAGTCTAGATGAAATAAATGATTATTCTAATTACTGGTTTATGTAAATAATGAATGTACGTGCAATATTTCCAACGTTGGACTTTTTTATTTTGCTATGATTAATATCGATGCTGCTATCGTTTGTGCGATGAGATGAGATTAGGGAAGTTTTGCCTAGTCATCTCGGTTTTCCCTGTCGACACCAAAGTAAAACTTGTATTGTTAGATAGTGACCGTGTATTCTGTTTATCCTGCAACTTTTTCATTATACATACAGAAGATGGTATTCAAAACTAAAGCAAATTGCCTGTTATTTACACGATTTCGCTCAAAGCGAAACGCTTCTTTGATGATCAAGAAAACATGCATTCACTAAACCGAATGAGTGTATACCCCTTTTTACTACTGCGGGAAATATGTAAGCGACGTCATTCCGATGATTGTGACGTCACTATTTGGCGGGACTGACTGCCGTTTCATTCACTCCTACTAAAATGACGTCACTGGAATGTTCGGGATGAAGTTATCAAATTTAGAAATTGAAAGAGCTGAAAATGCATTGTTTCTTGATATTGTTCCGCTTCTTTTGTTGACTTTAAATTCGTAAAATGAACTTAACCCACGAAGGGCGTCAGAACGCTTGTTTTCAACGGGAATAAACACCGTAGTGATAAAGACCTTCCAAGTATGGCAACAGTGAATATTTGCATCCGGGAAATATGGACACAAAAAGACGATTTTCTCCAAAAGTAAGTAAGTTACACTACATTAATTTTGCTGGAACACTTAAAAAATCGTTCTGATTTCCGAACAATTGGAATTATGAAGATATCTCTTACAGTATTTTTATTATTATTATTATATATAATGTAAGTTAATTATTACAATCTAACCGATACTTACATAATAGCATATAATTTTAGGCAAAGACCTATCTAAGCGCAGCAGTTAATCCATTCTTGCTCGTTTTTTTTTAATGTTTTAAACTAAAATAGAAATATCCAGGAAGAATCTAAATAAAGATTTTTCACGGCGAAAGAGTACTCTCACCCTGACCCATCAGTCTTATCGATATTATGTGTTTTGTTTTTTATAGCTTATTGGGTGCGGCTGATAACGTACTTGCTAGAAAACCAGTTTTATAGAATTATTAATTATTATAATAAATAGATTGTCAGAATTACTGGCATTGATTTATCACAAAAAAACAATATTGAACATAGGGATACTTCTACTTTCACTTTCTGCAAAAATACGGACTGCGGCTACAAATTAAATCTCAACCACATTCTCCGTTGCCCAGGCGGAAAATTCCCGAAGCAACTGCTCACGTAAAAAACGGCTTTTAAGTTAAAGATTCAGGACAAAATGTAATTGTTAGATTCAGGTAAGAATAAATTGGAAGGTTATTATAGGTCTCTTTCACCAATGTTTTCATATTTGTATTTTTCCAAGCGGTACTTTCTTTGTACTCACGCGAGAGTGTGATTTGTAATCACGCGAGAGTGGGACTTTAGATACTGTCTTGCGCGATTTCTGGATCTGTGTTGACTTCCAGTTTCCGGTTGTGAGAAAGTTTTCAGACGTCTACATATATAGGATGATTTTACATAGAATAACGTTAAGGGGACCCCTCAATCACAAGAGTTCGCTTCGCGAACGGGCCTTCGGCGCGTTCGCTGCGCTCTCTATACTTACATTATATATATAATTGAGATATGGTTTTTTTATCTTGTCCACTCGTCCCTTCACAATATTCCTTAAATCTAAATATAAATGTCGAAGACAGATATATCTTGTGATCAAATTATCGATGAACATTGTACATGATTATTATACATATGTAATTATTCCAACGTATCGAGTGCATTTGTGGGAAGCGATAGGCCTAGGACGTCTTCCTAGCAGGCGTTAAATGGGATTTTCAAATTATTATTTGCCTAGAATGCAATAAAAGATCTTGTTTTTAAAAACCAAACTGTACATGGAATAAAACGAAAACGATAGGAGCTGGCAGAAGTAATATCTTGAAACCAGTGAAGTTGCAGGAAATAGAACGAATACGTGAAAGCCAAGAAAACAAAGTTTAAAACATTAGTAAGTGAAAGTATTAAAATGCGTTTAGGAAAAGGGATATCGCTAAAGATGTTTAAGACGAACCCGTAAAAATTTTTGGAGATATGCAAATTCAAAAACTAAATCGAAATCCGGAATCACAGAATTGTGCACAAATAAATGGGGAAACGAACTGACCATCCGTCCCACTCTCTGATCAAGATAAAGCAAACGCAATTAGCGACTATTTTTTCAAGTGTTTTCACCCGTAGAACCACAAGATGATATTCCCGTAAAGAAGAAACTTAGCATAGAAAATCCATTTTATTAACACTGATCTCTCATAACAGGAAGTATTAATTATTTTAGAAGTCATTAAACCCAACCAAATCACCCAGGGAGCAGACAATATTTCACCCGAAAGTACTAAAAGAAAACATGCGGACATACTGAAGACCTACTCTTTGAGTGATAATTTAACTGGTGTCACTTGAAAACAGGAGAACTCCCCAATAGCGCTGGAAGGAAAGTCAGATAACTGCGATCCACAAAAAAGGAGACAAGAAAAATCCAGGGAATTACAGGGCCAGTACGTTTGGACAAGTGTTGTTTAGTAACAATTATGGAAAAAATTGTGAGGAAAAGAATCATGAATCATCTATATAGAGAATAATCTCCATAGTTAACAGCAATATGGTTTCATCAAGGGAAGATCAACTATTTTAACAGTTTACTTAAAGTTATTGATAAGCGGGAACAGAAAAGTTATCGACCAAGGAGGATCAGATCCTCAAACCATTTATCAAGACTTCGTGAAATGCCTTGACACAGTCACCCACACCTACGGCTCGATCGGCAAATTAAAAATCATACGGATTATCACCTGAACTCATTCAAAATGGGTAAGAAAAGTTTTTTTAACTAAACCGGAAACAGCAAGTATCGGTAAACGAGGAGAAGAACTTTCAAAATGGATTGGAGGTGACAAGTGGTATCCGCCCCAGCAGAAGTGATTTTAGGGACCGATTCTGTTTTTGTAATCTATATTAAATGACCTTGCCAGAAACTATTAAATTAGCAACTTACTTGTTTAGCAGATGAATCACTAAACTTTTTAGAATATAAAGAATACACAAAACTACAGTATGATCTGAAATTCACCACCAAAAATGGTCAGATTCGATGGTTTTTAAAAATTTCATCCGGATAAATGTAAGGTGCTACATCTAGGGATGAAACCAAAATAATAACGGCCCTACATTTATATAAAGGACACTTTTGAAGGAAGAAATAAGCAGATACCAATTAGAGGAGGTCTTGAAAGAAAAAATTCTTGGTGGGATAACAACAGACAACAGCCCTAAGCTTCAGTGAACCTATTCATCGCAAAATAGAATAGATGGGAACTATCCGAAGAACCTATAATTATTTAAGATAATCAAACATTCTGTCCTATTATATATAAATAGCCACTTGTCCCAGACCACATTTGGAATCATGGGCGGAGCCTGCATATGGAACCCGTACTTTACAAACACAAATAAACGAGATAGAAAATGTACAAAGAAGAGCAACAAAACAAATACCCGCAGAATGAAAGGATTTAATACCTATTGAAAACAGGCTAAGGATCCTGAAGTTACCATACACTAATAACACAGAAGGGAGACATGATCCAAGAAATGTACATTTTGATACATGGAGGAATATGATCGAGTCGTCGTAGAGGGATATTTTAATTCAAAATAACAACAAAAGAACAAGGGGCCATTCTTTGACAATTGTTTAAAAACGACGAAGTCGTCTAAAATTTAGATAAAGTATTCATCATCGTTAGGGAGCGGATCATCAATCACTGGAACTCTCTTCCCGAAGCCCGTGGTTACGTCCAGACCATCAATAAAAACATTTGAATCTCGCTTGGATAAGCATTAGGGGGCAGCCCCGAATGCTTCTTTTAATCATGAGATAGATAATACTGAACTTATTAATAGTCTGGATGTATAGTATGATTAGCGATCTGGATATATAGGCATTAATGCCTGCGTCCAGTATTATCATATTATTATTATTACAAGCTAACCGATACTTACATTATAATATATCACTTGGCTTTTTAGGTAAAATATGTGTATTTCGTTTAAATATCACATACAGTGTATATAACAATAATGACAATAAAAAAGCTAAACCGAATTTTATATACATATATATAATATATATAATTCATTTTTTTTCACAAAAAATAATACGGGCAGCCACTTGAAACGTCATGATATATACACGTGCATATCAAAAGGTCTCCAATACTTTAAAAATGAACATACGTATCAATTTACTAGTAAAACGTTTCTGTCATAATTTGCGTGCCCTCTGTGTTTTGGCTGAGGTGATCAATATTGCATTTTACCGCCTCGGAATAGCAGTTGAGGAGCTGCTTGTTTTACACATGTTCATAGAAAATTAAACTGTCGAAAACAGATATATCTAGATTTAATATCCCATGAGTAAGAGCTTACATAATAAAAGGACCACGATCGAGAGCAAAAAAAATCGTGGGTAGGCGAAAGGCCAAGATTGTCTCCTTGCAGGCAGTGTATGGGATTCGCAAATTATTTAGTCTAGATGAAATAAATGAATTATTCTAATTACTGGGTTTATGTAAATAATGAATGTACTTGCAATATTTCCACGTTGGACATTTTTATTTTGCTATAATTAATATCGATGCTGCTATCGATTTTTGCGATGAGAATTAGATGAGGAGGTTTTGCAGAATCATCTTTGTTTTCCCTGTCGACACCAAAATAAAAACTTGTATTGTAAGATTGTGACCTTGTTTTCTGTTTTATCCTGTAACTTTTTTCATTATACATACAGAAGATGGTTATTCAAAAACGAAAGCAAATTGCCTTTTATTTACACACGATTTCGCTCAAAGCCAAACGCTTCTTTGATGATCAAGAAAAGTTGCATTCACTAAACCGAATGAGTGTGTACTCCTTTTTACTACCGTGGGAATTATGTAAGCGACGTCATTCCGGTGATTGTGGACGTCACTGTTTGGCGGGACTGACTGCCGTTTCATTCACTCCTACTAAAAGTGACGTCACTGGAATGTTGGGGATCAAGTCAACAAATTTAAGAAATTGAATCAAACGAAACGAAATTAAACATTTATTTACTGACTTCGTATTATTTTCCTTTTGCAACTATTACAGGAAATTCTTATTATCCGATATCGGGTTTTGTGCCCGACTGATGTCGATATAAGAGCTGAAAATGCATTGTTTCTTGATATTATTCCGCTTCTTCTGTTAACTTTAAATTCGTAAAATGAACTTAACCCGCGAAGGGCGTCAGAACGCTTGTTTTCAACGTGAATAAACACCGTAGTAATAAAGACCTTCCAAGTGAAAATTTGCATCAGGGAAATAGGGACACAAAAAGACGATTTTCTCCAAAAGTAAGTAAGTTACACTACATTAATTTTGCTGGAACACTTAAAAAATCGTTCTGATTTCAGAACAATTGGAATTATGAAGATACCTCTTACAGTATTATTATTATTATTATTAATATATAATGTAAGTTAATTACAAGCTAACCGATACTTACATAATAGCAATAAAAATTTAAAGGCAAAGCCTAATCTGAGGAGCGAGCAGCAGTTTAAAATCCTATTCGTTTCGTTTTATTTTTAATGTTTTAACTAAATAGAAATATGCCATGGTAAGAATCAAAAATAAAGGATTTTTTCAAACGGCGAAAGAGTACTCACCCCCTGACCCAATCAGTCCTTATCGATATTAAGTGATATTTATTAGGATTTTTAAAGCCTAATATTGGGATGCGCAGAATAAACTGAACTGATGCTAGAAACCATTTTATATGAAATTTATTAATTATTAAAGAATCAATAGCATTTTGTGGCAGTGAATTACAGTTGGTCAATGATGTTTATTATCACAAGAAAAACAAATATTTAACATAGGATACAATCTACTTAATTCACTTACCAGCAAAAAATTACGTGGACCTTGCCGGCTACAGAAATTAAATCTCAACGTCACATTCCCCTCCGATTGTGGCCGGAGGCCAGGCCGGGGAAAATTTCCGAAGCAACTGCTCACGTAAAACGTCCTTTTACAATTTAAGAGTTCAGGACAAAATGTAAATGGGTTAGCATTCAGGTAAGAAATAAATTAGTGTAAGGTTTATCTTTCCCACCAATGTTTTCATTTTTGTATTTTGTGTTCCAAGCGTTACTTGTTATGTACTCACGCGAGAGTGTGATTTTGTAATCACACGCAGAGAGTTGTGGACTTTAAGATACTGATACTTGTGCGCTAATTTGCTGGGGATCTTTGTGTGTTGAACCTTCCTGTTTTCCCCGGTTATTGTGATGAAAGTATATCCAACTCTACTATATATTGGGATGAAATTTACAATAAGAAATCGGTTCCCGGTTAATATATCCGTTACACCTTTGGATGTCACCCCATTGCATTTTTTCCCATTCCTATCCACAGTCTACCATACGAATGTATCCCCGGTAAAAATATCAAACGGAAGAGACAATTCCTGGAAGCATGATATAAGCCAAAGAATTTTAACTGAAAAACATAACCTGGTAAATACGGATACAAGCCCGACAATGTTACGAATATAGAAAAGGACGGTATAAAATCCGTAAGAGTAAAATTGTGTATAGTCCGAACACCTATGACACTGTAAAATCCGGATACAAACCACGACTTTTTATGTATTATATCAAAGCGGACCTTGGAATCGGAAACTATAACCGTAACATTTGCAATAGAAGAAACATATGAATCCAAACGTGATAAATCAATGATAATTTATGAACAAATTAAAATGATTACGAATGATCGACATCATATTAGGCGCATATACAAACTGCGCAATGAACGTAAACTTTTTATTATAAGCAGAATATTTTTATTGAATGGATTTATGGGGCGTTTGCCATGGATAAAAACAATTGAGGAAGGCAGTGACATAGATATTTTCCTCTTGTCCTTTAAAAACGACACCCCCCACTCACAGTACCCGACACAAGTATACCGAAAACAAGAATGCCACCTTCAAAAAACAAGTGTATGAAATCCACCTCCCCTGAAAGAGGTTAATTTTAGAAGCAATAAAAAGGAAATTACATCCATATTGTTTATGTTAGATATATTTAACTTAATAAAATTATATCATTCAAATTAAGAACACCAACAATTTAAATAGTGAGAAAATTACAAATTGGAACTCCATGGAAAGAACAATTTATACCTTACCATGGGTGTTATCACACCATTATTATGTAGCAAATGCATAAAAATAAACCATTTCGGTTATAATCCTTAAAAAAGTGTTTTTTTTTTCCAAAGTAGAAGCCTAATACGCCTTCCGTTAAAAATATAGCTGATTAATAACAATACATTTGGATTTCCAACAATAGAATGTCACTATAAGTAACATAACGTATCAATAATAAACTTGATTGTCATTAATAATCTGATTGGGCGTATATGTACTCAGGGAGTTATTTTTTTAACGATAGTATGTCTTGTGATACAAGTAAAGAGAAAATTTGCTTCTTATAAATGTTGTGTATAAACATTATCAGTATTAATTCTAAAATGAACATGAAAATGATGTGGATGCACGAGAATACCGGAGTCTATGTTAGCTACGCGCCTGGGATGTTGTTTTCAATGATTATAAAGACTTCAAATATTGTGACATAATACAGTACTATAGTATTATATATATGTACATATATTGCCGACCTCAAGGCACGATCGCAGCACTGATTGATAAATACCGGTGTATCCTGTATAAATAGGACACCTGTATAAACCAGACAAATAAAATGATCCCGTTAACATCTGGTTTTGACAAGTTATATATATTGTGTGTATATATATAAGCAAGCGGTGTAGCTCAAATATATATATATATATATAAAAAAAACATGTCCATTAGAATTTATATGTTCAACCGGTTTATTTATTTTTTCGAAACTGTATGAAACGAGTCATCGTGAACATAGCTTTATATAAAACAAGTTACTAGCTTTGAAGCTACAGAATGTATGAAATTCATATGATATGTAACTCTTTATGAACAATATATCATTATTAACAAAAAATAAAAATAATATATATTATATAATTTATAGCTTATATAAATAAGTTATAATTTATGCACAAATAATAAAATGTACATGTATGCACACTATGGTCGTGTGCAATATCCCGATTCGACGTTTGAAATATATACAAATATACTTTATTGTACGTCATTATATTTATACATGTAGTTATGTACATCTAATTAGCCAGCCTAGAATGCTTACTGGCACATATGGCACACAAACAGTTCTGCGTTATTTAGAACTGCTGTAACATGGTCTAGCATTGAAACTGGACAACATTCTTGGTGGTAACTTTTTACGCAATCGACACATTCAAGGACAATTGATGTTGGGCATTTTTCATGTGTAGTACTGCGTCTACAAATTGGACAGTTTTTGGTTGAGTTCTTACATTTATATTTCTTCTGACCCTGAACTTTAACACCTTTGCCCTTTCCTTGCATTGCTTTCTTCAGTTCTCTTTGCTCTTTCCTCTTCTGTTTTTCTTCTATTAGGTTTTGTTTACTCTCCATTTCCTTTGTCTTTTGTTCGTATATTGCGTCGCTTGTAAGGAGCCTGTGTACGGTTACTTTCTTTGTGCTTTCTTTTACTTTTGGTGCTGAATACTTAAAGTTAAACATTTCATCGACCTGATCTGTCCATGAGGGCAAAGATTCGCAAGAATTTGCAGCTTCGACTATTACAGGAACAGAAATATTAAAATTACCAGAGTTGTCTACAGTACCATGGATTTCCCCGCTAAGAACAGACTCTATAATATCTGACTCTGACAAAACCGTGCCTATACAATCATCGTTCTCTTGGCTTGTGGTGCTTACTTCAATCTCTGTAGATACAGCAGTAGTTCGGCTAACAGGCGAGGGAGCGCTAAAAGAAGAACTAACAGCGAGGAGCCTAGAGTCAATCATATTTGCACTCACATCAACAGGGAGTAAACCGCGTAAATTGGCACTAGGATTGGCATTTATTGGAACATTGGTGCTGGTAAGAGCAGTATCACCAGATGAAGAGGGGGAACCGTTTACATTTACACATGGATCGTCAACTTGGGGAAGTGTGTCGTTCATACTCAAGTTATCTGTGTGAGAGGAAACGTCACCGGACGGTCCTACGACAGCAGATGGTTCAGTATTGAATGGGACGGATGGTGCAAATGCTTGTTCTGTGACTGCGGACTGATCGACAGGATATATACCACACTTCCGGAACCCACTTTTGATGTTTTCGGGCGTGAAAGCCTCGTCATGTGCCACCCGAAAAAGCTTTGGCCACTCCCACTTTGTTATGGTATTATTTGGGTTATTGGCCATGAACTCGGAACACACGCGACTGTAAGCTCTTGAAAGAGGACCAAATACGGTTTTGTCGAGCGGACAAAGGTATTGCGTAGTGTGTGGCGGGAAGGCTAGGAGAGTGATATCATTTTCTCTTGCAGCCTCTATCAAACCTAGGGTTTCGTGGGACGAATGCGAATCAAGGATAATCATTTGTGGGCGTTCAGGACCACAGTGCCTCAGAAAATGTTGTTTAAACCAAAGTTCTCCTAAAGCATCTTCCATCCAGGCACGTTGCTGGAACGTGTACATGGTATTAGGGACGCCCTCCTTTGTATTGTAAGCATACAGACTTTTATATGTTTTCCCTTTGATGATTACCATAGGGGGTATTTCATTGCCCGCGGCGTTGATACATGCCATAACACTTACATTATCTCTAGAGTTACCAACGCGTCCTGGGAGATTTCTGACCCCAGTTTCCGCTATGACCTTGGCTGGTTTATGTGTTAAAGGGACACTGGTTTCGTCGATATTCCATATCTTCATGGGTTGATCCTTAAGTTTTAGGGAATCAAGGGTTTCGTTTAATGCATGGAAATAATTTCCTGTTACCACAGGATTTAGCATTCGTGCCCGAACGGTTGATAACGCGGTTGGACTTCTAATGCTTAGATCTGGGTGTCTTTTCATAAATCTGCTAAGCCACTCTTTTCCCGGAACTCCGTTTCTAAACGGCGTTTTTAGCTGCATCCGTTTGCAGAGTCGGGCAACTCGTACAGCAAGCATTCGTCGAGTAAGCCCGAAACCCTTTGCTGCCGCATCTTTCAACTTCTTGGCCAGTTCCTGTTCTATCTCTAGTGGAATTACTGTTGGTCGACCTTGTAAACAGACATCGTCTGTTTTCCCCTTAACTCTGTCCTGTATTGTCATCACAGGCACTCCGTATTTGGTTGAAGCTTTTCTTAATGAAAGCTTTTTCTGCCGAACAGCTTCAACGGCCAATAGTAACTTTTCTGTCGTGTATTTCTGACGAGACTTTTTTGATACCGAATTCTTTACCATGGCCTGAAAAGAAAGTGTTTCAAATGTGTAATTTTACTCTAGACTATAAGTAAGTAGAAATGTGCTTTTTCTATTTATTAAAAAGAATATATATAATCATAGTAATACTCTTAGAAAATGCATGTATGTGAATTAATACATGCATGTATTAGGCTAGTATACACTTTATATGACAACGCAGTATGTACGGATTTACACGTCTCGGAATGTAAGCTATATAGGAATTGGATGGTAAATCCGTACACTTTTTTAATCCGTAATTTTCTAAATTTCTGACTCAAAACAAATTTAAAAAATATACAATTAGAAAGATTAGATATCTGAATTCAATATTATCTGATTAACATTTGCTGTTATGTTCTGAATTTCTCAAAATACCTGTTACTCACGTAAAATTTGATGAGCTCTACCGGATGTCAGACTCGTCCAGGATAGTCATTCGAACACTGAACGCCGTACAACTTTCAACCAATCAAATAACGGCACGTACATTCATGACGTAATAGTTTCTAGATATCGCAAAACCATAACTGTTTTTCCAGTATTTAAAGTACATGCGACACCAGAGGAAATACAATGTTATACATTGTTAATATCGTGTTTTATTCAAATGTGTACGGACTTACATGACTGTACGGATATACACGGACCTACTCTACCATAATATATAATTCATTGTTCGCAATTTTCAGTCATGTGGACATGACGTACATAGCAATTTTTTTACATGACGAATAATTTGAGTGCCTCTGTGCTTGGGCTGAGGTGACCAATATTACATTTTACGGTCCCGGAATAGCAGTTGAGATGGGTTATTTTTATCTTGTACACTCGTTCCTTCCACATATTCATAATTCTAAATATAAATGTCGAAGACAGATATATCTGGATCAAATTATCGATGAAAAGTTACATAATATACATATGTATAAGACCACGATCGAGTGCATTGTGGGTAGCGATAGGCCTAGGACGTCTCCTTGCAGGCGGTATATGGAATTTTCAAATTATTATTTGCCTAGATGAAATAAATGATTTGTTTTAATGTCCAGGAGACAGGAATCATCTCGTCTTTCCGTGTCAACACCAAAATAAAATGGTACTGTAAGATACTGACCGTGTATATATCCGATGTAAATCCTCAGATATATAATTATGTATTCTGTAGTAATAGAGCTACATGTTTGAATAGGCATGTTTGCATGATATATTAAAAAAAAAACGAAAAAAAAATTGCCGCCGGTGGTGAGAATCGAAAGATCAGAAGAACTAAGCCAGATTTCTGCTTTTTTATATACGGTGATTTTTTTTATAAGAAGCAGATAACATTGTTATTTTTTGATGATGTATGATTGAGTATTTCCTAATAGGAAAAATAAAAAAATTGTAAATGTAATGTGCATGTAGCTGTTGTTTCAGCATGAAGAAAAGTGAAAAAATGATAATAACACATTGATCACAAATCACAAAGATTTTTGTTGTTCTTTAATATACCTGGTATACGATAATCTTTGTTATTTTATTGATTTTTTTTTCTGATATGCTCGAACGTCGGTGAAGACATCCCCTGAGAGGAATGAGATAGATTAAGCCGAGACGAAGCACAGGCTCGTGTTACGTTGATACGGAGAAAAAGACAGGTTTTATTTTATACCATGAAATATCAAAGTTATATGCAATGAGAAATTGTACAATACAATCTTTTTTAGATTATATCTTTCTACTGCGTATGCATCGTAAAATTCTACTAAGTTGCATGAAAAATCACGATACCTGCAGGTACAGGTACATGTACATGTAGGCCTAACGTTGTACAATGCACAGTCGATGTCGTGAGCAGATCCGATTTGATGCATTCAACTCAAATAAAAAAAAATGAATGCTATTGCCGAAACCTTTTGGACTAGAGATAGTCTTAAGTCTTCAACGATCGCCTTTTTAATCAATAAGAAAAAAAAACACGAAAAAATCACGATAGCTGCTCGCAACCCAGTGGTACCGCGGTTTCATCGGTTTTCGACGGCGAAAGACCAAAATAGATTTTTTTACACACAATGTCAAACATGTTCAATTCAAATCATTAATTATATGTTTCAGAGGCATGTTAATGATGTTTTTGTGCAATATTTCATGAATTTCATCTACTAAACGAAGCATTGTATCCACAAACGCTGTAAGATTTACATTGTAGTTTACGTAGGCCTACTGTTTCTTTTTCTTTTTGTCAAAGTGACGTTTAAATAATGAAATGTTTCAGGATAAAGTAACACTATTATTTTAAACTATGTTAAGCTGTATATGAGTGCAAATTGCCACCATAATACCACAAAAGAATGCTTATTCAATCCTTCAAAACCTCAGCTTGCAAGGTCGAATCACCCGGGCTCATAGAGGACTAAAAAGTGACGTCATTGGAATGTTCGGGATCAAATCGTCAAATTTAGAAATGGTAATCAGAATAAAGAAATTAATCATTTATTTACTCACATCGCAATATTTTCATATCGCAACTGTTACAGGAAATTCTTATTACCTGGTATCGAGTTCTATGCCTGATTAATCTCGATATTAGTGCTGAAAATATCTGGTTTATTGATATTGTTCCGCTACTTTTGTTGAGTTTGAATTCGCAAATTCGAAGGGCGTCAGAACGCTTGTTTTCAACCGGAATCAACACCGTAGTGATAAAGACCTTCCAAGTGAATTTTTGCATCGGGGGAACAGGGACATAAAAAGTTGATTTTCTCAAAAAGTAAGAAAAGTAAAATACATTAATTTTGCTGAAACACTAAAAAAAAATCATTCTGATTTCGGAACAGTTGGAATCATGAAGATACCTCTAACAGTATTTTTATTATTATTAGTAGATATTATGTAAGTAATTATTATTATTATTTTTATGTAATAAGAGTCGTTTGTTTATGACGGAATCAAAACGTTTTAATCTCCAGTATATCACTTGAAAGACAGCATAATCTTGTTTTTCGGCAACCTCTGTCAAATATATATGGTGTTCAATTTATCTGGAAGCGCGAACAATTCAAATTCTTATATAATCAACAATTTATAGGTGAAGATGTTAATTAGGCACGGTATATATCCTAGAACGTTTTATGATATAATATCTTACTATGCAAGGTTCATTTTAGTGCTCAACAAGGAATGCCGAGATGATTCGGCACAGTCTCGTTATCTCGGCTTTCCTAAGGCTCGCACCAAAATAAACCTTGTATTGTAAGATATTTACCATCTATTCTCTATTTATTCAACACTGATAAAATGTAAATGAAATGGGGGTCTTTAAGACATATTCATTGCCGAACCACCTGCTCCTGATCAGAAAGCGTTCTTTAGTTCATTAGTATCCCTTGAACGCAAACAGAGGCCAAGTCGTGGTAAGTCATATTCAGATTAGGATGATGCAGGGAAATCAGTATTTAAAGATCCTCCACCGCTGACAAATAATATTTGTTCTCAATAAAAAAACAAGAGCAGACAAATTAGTAATCTTCTTCAATTACAGAGTTACTTACTTTACACCAATGTCTTAAATGGAATAAAGTATTTATTGCGCATGCATCAAAATAAAAATAAATTATTTCATATCATATTTTGTGTTAATTAGACATAAATACATAATTAAACATTAATTAAAGTTCAAATGATGAGTATTATTTATGGTCTGTCGGCGTTGGAGCATCTTTAAGGATTGAATGTCAATTTTGTTGCTTGCAGTGACTGATACAAAGTATTAATTTCGTACAAATGAAAGGACCTGCGAAGCATTTCATATACCATTTTCACGATAATAAGTCTTCATCAGTTAATACAAGCAACAAAATTGATAATAATTCCTTATACTTACGTTAACCAATTTAATATTACCGCCGTTGAAAAGATGAAATTGTCACGTGTATTCGATTTAACAGTATTGTTCCAATCATCGTGCATGTATGTACATGTCGGAATAGTTGCCAGTAAGTTTTGCTTGTCGCCAAGGCAACAAAAAATATAGTTAAAATAGCTTAATTTTTTAACGTTGTTACAATTGATATCGGCAATTTTTGCTTTATCATGAAAGCATTGTTATGTCGCTTCAGATACAAAACTTGCTGCCGAGTACTGGCAATGTGTGGTCAGGTTGCTCGATTTAGCAGGGTCCCGTTTCGAAGAAATTCACTATTGCTGAAAATGCAAACCGTTGGTATCTATATAATCAAACAATCTTTTAAAGCTCAATTTCAGTGATTGTTGAATGTATCTGAATTATATTTTCCCGTCTGGTTATTATTTACAGCTGGCATTTAAATATCTATTAATTAAATCTGGTGTGAAACCCAACTCCTGTGTCTTTGTTATGCGAAGTAGTCAAATAACATGATGCTTTCGGAACTCAAAAAAAATGCGATAAAATGGAATTTAGTCCCAGATCACTGGACAACTTCTGTGTTATTCTTGGTTGATAAATTTTCATTTTCAGCTGAAGTTTTGGATTCAAATTCGGAATAAAGTAAGCAAAGAAACATCGATTTGAAATGTTGGGGATTTCCAACGACCCTCCATGGTCGTTGGTGGTGTTGAAACTAACGGAATCGTTTCTTCGATAATGGACGTTAGGCCTTATGTCAATGAATTCAGTGTGTATGTACTTTGAGTCCGTTTTATGGAATCTATCGTTTCTACATGAATGTCACCGTATATATACTACACTGTTTAATATCGTTACGATTCGCTTTCGATTATGCCTACTTAGATGTATGGTGAACGTCATTACGGGGTACACTTAGGTGGTTTGAGCAATGCGTATTCTTCTAAAATTTTCTGCACAATTTTTATTATCACTTCATCAAACATTTATGTCTCTGTGTTTCGATATGAACAACGAAAGGTCTCATCGCAGAAAGTTCTTTTAAAAAGAGATGGTGTAAAGATCAATATCACAGCGTTAATAGATTCTTTAAAAATTGTCGTGATAAGAAGAATATTTAGATCTAATGGTAAATGGCGTATGATTCTAAATTCTTAAGTTAATTTTCATCATTTGGCGAATTGTGAAAGTGAATACCATAGTAAGATTTTGACAATTTGTAGAAATGCATTCTGGATGTTTTTACAGAATGGTATAAATTTAGATCAAAGAGGAACCAATTAAAAGCAGAAGCATACTCAAAATTCCAATTTGGTACAACAAAAACATTATTGTTGGAAATAAAACTTTTTTTTTACATATCTTGGTTTAGAAAGTGAATCATCACCATACAAGACTTGTTAAAAAAATGTTTTTTTTTCATATTCTTTGTTTACATATGATGAATTCTGTATTATTCATGGTGCAATAAGTATTTATCTTCAGTATCATGGACTTATATCTAGCATTAAAAAGTATCTGAACGTTTAAATGTACCAAATGAAAAATTATTTTACCAAATTATTCTTTTTAGCCTTGAATTAATATTGAAAAGATTTTACAGAGCGCTAGTTAAAATGATACGGCTATAACTGGCCAGCATAAATGGAGAACCTCTTTTGACTATGATCAAAAAATGTTGAAACAAATATATATGCAATATACCCTTCATGTCTACTATTAATACAAAACTTCAGTGGCTTCAGTTCAGAATTTCCCATTATGTTCTAACAACAAATACATATCTTTGTAAAATTGGTCTTTCAAATAATTATCCCTGTATGTTAAGTGCATTAGAAAGGGAGACAATCACACATCTTTTTTGGGAATGCTCTGAAGTTCAGAATTTTTTAGCCAGTTTTTAAAACCTTTTGGACATTCTCTTTATTTCTTTTGCAATTAATAAAGAAACTATGCTTTTTGGGAAACTAGATCAAAATTGTATATACCACATAGGATCGATAATGAAATTGTTCTTTATTATAAACATTATATTTACAAACCAAGATGCTTACATGGTTCATTACATGTGGCAGCTTTTTTAAACTCTATTAATGAACATTATCATGCTCAAAAGTACATAGCTTATGGTGAAGGAGAAAAAAAATAGATTCAATAACGATTGGAAAAAATGGATAAAACTGTTTGAACTTGGAAACCGCTGACACATGTTAAATTGAAATGAAGTAGCTATTTATGCATATTTTGTTTTTCCATGTGTCATGCTTGCACTATGTATACATTTGTGTATATCTGTGAACTAATATCCGATTTTTGTCCTTTTTTCTTTTCTTTTCTCTCTTTCTCCTTGTGTTAACTGTTTATTCATTAGTTTATATACCATTCCTCTTCATACCCTTATCCCCCTTTACCTCCTTCCACGCTTTCTCAATCGTCATTCTTTTTCTATTCTTACCCCCTGCTCCCTTTTCATTAATAATAATAAAAAAAACAATGTAATTTATAGTGTATGAGAGGAAAATGCCAGAATGGAAGGAAGTTGGAGTAATGTACATGTAAATGTGGCAAATGTAGTTTATGTTAAAACATTGTTTGGAAAATAGAAAAACTAAAAACAAAAATGTATGCCCACGCTTGTCAGAGGCCAGCACGTGAAAAATGAGTGATCGCCGACAATGTTAATTTATAAAAAAAAAATGGAGAAATAAACATTATGGAAATCTTCAAATTTACAAAACTTATTATCTCTGAAGGTCTCGTTATAGGCTGTGTGCACGAAAGAATAGCTTATATTGAAGTATTGAAGGGTGTTTATGGAAATGGTTTTGTCCTAATAGTGCTTCTTTAGTTCTGAAAAATAAATCTGCGAATACTTCATTATTAGAAACGCATTGACATGACGTAATTGGCACTTAAATCAACACAGACGTCCATAATGCCAACAAAAACAAATACAAAATCTATTTTAACTCCGTTAGATTGTGTTGTTTTAATCACTGTAGCTGTTGACATTTAATTTTGTTATATGACTATGATTTTTGCCGTTTGCTGATTGGTTTGGAGTGCTCGGACAGTAGGCCATGGGCTAGGAGGGTCCCCACATGCACCCCCCCTCCCCCAAACTTCCGAACCAATATTTTTCTGAACCCTTACGACCGACTGAGCACAAATCAAAATGTTAACATTGCATAAGTTGGGATGAACTTCCCCGGTTATGACGTCATCAAGATGGCCGTCATCTCGAATTTGACTAAAAATTGAAAAAATAGTCATTTCATTGACATTTTTCAACCGAGGTAGACAAATGAGGTATCAAAATGACCATATTTGATCAACAAATACATATCAGGACCACAAAATCCAATATATGTAGTGATTTCTACGCAGGAAATGAAAAAATCTGATTTTAACCTCAAAAATGGAAATTTTTCAGCAAATTTTTCATATTTGGCTTGACGCAGCAAAAATATTTCCCAACAGCAAACTATTATTTCTAATAAGTTTTTTGACCACTTATCTATCAGTTTAAGCAACGAAAACAACAAAAACCAATGTTAACATCGTATAAAATCCGGTTATGACGTCATCAAAATGGCCACCATCTCGAAATTCACTGAAAAATGAAAAATAGTCATAACATTGACATTTTTCGACTGAAGTAGACAAATGAGATATCAAAATGACCACAATAGAACAACAAAACACATGTCAGGACCAAATAATCCAATATATGTAGTGATTTGAACGCAGTAAATGAAAAAAAAAACTATTTAAAGCTCAAAAATGATAATTTTTCAGCATTTTTTTTCATATTTTGCTTGACGCGCAATATTGTTTCCCAACAACAAATTATTATTCGTAATCAGTTATTTGACCACTTATCAATCAGTTAAGACAACAACAACAACAACAACAACAACAAAAATATATAGAAATGCAAAAGAGAATTATTGTTATACCATCATTTGGTTTACAAAACATCACCGGATGCGGCATATGATTGTTATTTTTTTCCAAACCACTGACACTACAGTTTCCTGGTGTCTTGGAATTTCCTGAATATAACATTGGCTATTAACGATTATATCTTAACAAATTTGAATATAAAGTTGGCTGAATATCTATGTAGGACTTCAAAATAATTCATTTTCATGTTCGAAATATTGTAGACTAGTAGCCTCTCAAACTGAATTATTACAGCAAAACGCCAACTAATAGCTATATGGTATCAAATTAAAATTCCGCAAATACCATGACACTTTTCGAAACGTGTTGTGTCTTTTAGAATGAGCACATCCATTATTTACTTCCTGTGTATAACGTTAGGAAATATAAGATGGTTACTACAGTGTCACATATTTCTTTCACTAGTTCTTAATGATAATCATTTTCGTTGTGCGTGCTTTCTCACCAGAGTGTCGTCTTCGACCTCGATGACCTGATGTGACATTACATTATCGGGTTACCATCGTGGTTCTAACTTGTCAACCGTCCATGATATAACATCAGAAACATCGGATTCAGGGATGTTGGAGCTCTTCCTCTTTCCTACCTTGTTTCACCTAGATTCACATATCGTATATGATGTTCCAGACTTCCCCAGCATTATGGAAAAAACACCAGATCCACATTCTGCGGAGGGTTGGGTTGGTTCGCCTTAATTCGTATGAAGCACAATTCCTCATTCTTGTGAACCTCAGTAACCATAGGTGGCACAGGTGGATTCTTTGAGGTCATAGATGAGGTCTGCAGTGAAGTTTCACTCTTTGCCAAGTCTCGAAAGCACTGTAGAGAACTTTTTACTTGAGAGTCTTCAATGTTCTCTTTACGCATACACCAGATGAGACAAAACCAGCACCTTCAAGGGAGTGGGAAAAGTCAGACCAATGAAAAACATTTAACATTTATGGCCTCATTAATGACCTCGATGATATCACCTGTGCCATTTATGGTTGCACGAGGGTCCACACGATTGATGAATAGTACTTCATACGAATTATGGAGCTATGCGCTAAGGAGAACAAATGAATGTGGATCTGGTGTAATTCCCATCATGCCGGAGAAGTCTGAAACAGCATATATGTACGATATGTTAGAATCTGAAAGAGATCCCACATCTCTGAACCTTTTGTTCCTGATATGAGCTCTTGCCATGGATGGGTCATAAAAGAAGACAAGCTAGAACAACACTGGCAATGTAGTGTCACATCAGCTCATCGACATCGAAGACGACGCTCTGATTTTCAACGAATTGGATACCGATATCTCGATTACTCTGATTCGGACTGCATGTGCCAGCTACCAGATATGCCGAGTCTCTTCAGTGGATAGTGCAGTGAGGCGAGAAAGCACGCGCAATGATAATGGTTATATCATTGAGAACCAGTGAAAGACATATGTGACACTGTAGTAACCATCTGACATTTTGCTTATGCTATGCATAGAAAATAAACAATGAATCTGCTCATTTTCAAAGACACAAACGTTTTGGAAACTGTTAATGATATTAACGGAAACACAGGCTTAGCTTAGGTTACATTTGTTACGCTATCATTAGGCGTTGTGCTATAATAATTATTTTTGAGGCGCTGCTAATCTACACAATTGAGGGTATAACAATAATTCTTTTTTGCATTCCTGTATATTTTTGTTGTTGTTGTTTTTACTGATTGATAGGAGTTTAAATAACTGATTACGAGTAATAATTTGTTGTTGGGAAACATTTTTGCTGCGTCAAGCCAAGTATGAAAAATTTGCTGAAAAATCACCATTTTTGAGCTTAAAATATTATTTTTTTCATTTCTTGCGTACAAATCACTACATATATTGATTATTTGGCCCTGATATGTATTTGTTGTTCTATTGTGGTCATTTTGATACCTCATTTGTCTACTTCAGTTGAAAAATATCAGTGTTATAACTATTTTGCATTTTTCAGTGAAATTCGAGATGGTGGCCATTTTGATGACGTCACAACCGGATTTTATACGATGTTAACATTGGTTTTTGTTGTTTTTGTTGCTTAAACTGATTGATAAGTGGTCCAAAAACTTATTAGAAATAATAGTTTGCTGTTGGGAAACATTTTTGCTGCGTCAAGCTAAATATGAAAGAAATTGCTGAAAAATCTCCATTTTTGAGGTTAAAATCAGATTTTTTCATTTCCTGCGTAGAAATTACTACATATATTGGATTTTTTGGTCCTGATATGTATTTGATGTTCTATTGTGGTCATTTTGATACCTCATTTGTCTACCTCGGTTGAAAAATGTCAATGTTATGACTATTTTTCAATTTTTAGTCAAATTCGAGATGGCGGCCATCTTGATGACGTCATAACCGGGGAAGTTCATCCCAACTTATGCAATGTTAACAATTTGATTTGTGATCAGTGGGTCATAAGGGTTCAGAAAAATATTGGTTCGGAGGTTTGGGGGGGGGGGGTGCATGTGGGACCCTCCTAGCCCATGGCCTTCAGGTCTTGACAAAATGTTCAGATGTTGACATTGCAAGTCCGGTAACCTGGCAACCTGGCTATAAATAGACACATGGAATTCTCTGTCTCTTCCACATTTTTGCCCAATTAAAATAGAGCATTGCCGATCATTGGGCAATATACATTATATGAGCATGTACATGAAATAATACTTTACACATGTTATGAAGCTGTATGTTTGAAGAATATATTGTTAAACAGTATAGAATAAGTCCTTAAAGTAACTACTGAGGATGAAGATTTTTTTAACAAGGCTTGTATTATAGGCATCGTTTAATATAACAAAACAGTTACTGTTTTTGTGTAGGTTAGTACGAGAAATGGTTAAGCCTTTGAAAGGTATTATTTCTTACGGCATTGTAGGAATATCACCTTTTTGGGGTTTAGGAATTCCTCGAATGAACATACAAAAAGTCAGGAAACAGGTAATCACCGGATAAACGAGGTGTTTAATTTCACATTTTTATATTCTTTCTACTTGTATATCTATTGTGGAGAACTTTCATTCAAGTAAGTTAAGAATGTTAGTGGGAATCCCCAACATAAACTCCCGTCTCAAGACACACCTACAGGTAACGTGTCATCTGATAACACTGTCATTCAGGTAAAATTTTTATCAGCTTTCTAGACTTCTATGTGAAGTGCATTCTTCTGTAGAACATGAACAAACCCATGTCATATATAGAGGATCTTACATAAGTGGCTATGTGATATGAAATGTATCAAACGAGTTCAATAATTGGATAGACCACGAGCCGTTAACGGGTTTGATAAATTTCATATCACATAGTCAAGTGTGTAAGATTTTATCTATTACATAACTTTTAAAACAACTTTTCTTGTGTAGTCTAGGTTAACTCGGTGTTACCCTCGAGACGAATGCGCATATGACATAGATTGGACCAATCAGAATGGGTGTGCGACGTCGCATGTAGTACCATAGGAATGGGGTTATAAAAGGGTGCAAGGCCGGATAACCGGCCAACACCCCGGGGGAGATATCTCCAGGCGCTGACATCAATTGCCACACAGTGCTGATAGCAGCAAACGTATCTACTTTGTACATCTTGGGGTGTTAAACGTAGTTTAAGGAGGGTGCTGTTGTGGAGTGAGCTGGGAGGTGGGAGGAAATAGGAAAGGGGTTTTGGAAGGAATACGTGGGGGCTAGTGTTATTGTAAGGTACTCTCTGTAAATACTTATATTCTTTATACTTACTTTGTTATTGTTTACATTTATATTATCTATTACATATTATAATAAATCTACATTTAGCTTTAAAGTTTATACAATGTGTTTGTTGATATGTAATTAAATTGTCCGCAATATCCTTTTATACTTGGATTGAGCTAATGTATTCAGCTCAGCGTGTGTGTCTCTCTACTCTATGGATTCGTCTGCTGACCGGTGTCGGGGGATTATATAGAAACCATACGATCACACCTTTTGTTAACATTCAGATAATATTGCACTCATATAAATATATCTAAATAATAATATGTTTTATTATAACTAAAATATTCATTTAAATATTCAATTCATCAAAAGTTTTCATCATACCTCGGATTTGGAATCCAGAAGTATAATTTGTTATGAGCTAACAATGCTTAATACTACTATAATTGTTTGTGTGTCTTGATCGATGGAGTTTATAATTATGCTATTTGACATTAACATACCTGATATAAATCCTACCTTATATGTAGGCCCGTAATGTCAACACATGTTAATTGCTCTGACAGATACGGTTTTAAGTACATGGGGCACACAATTTTCACAATATAAAGGCCAGATGATACTATTTTGGAACACCCCTCGTAGCACGTCAGGTATACCTTTACTTCCTCATTCTTCATTTCATACCACAGGTAACTACGTACTGTAGGTTATATATATATCCTGGATGGGAAGATGAGTTGTTTATTGGACTGTTGTACTTGATCGAAGTGTGATGATTTAAAATTCTCTCGGATAAGAGTGAGTATTGACAGAACTTGTCAAGTCAGGTTAAGTAATCGTTAATTAAAGTCGGTTTGTTATATAACCGACTAACTATAGCAATTAAAAGTGTAGCATTTAATGTATAAATATATATATTTGAACTATTTATAGACATATTAATTAAATTTCTTTATTTCCTTATATCACAATTAATGTTATATAACTAATTAAAATGTTAATATTACTAATATTAAATGTGACTACATAACAAATAGTGAGATATTATTTGAACCATAGATTACAGATAAAGGGAGATAACTCAGACTATGATTGATTGGCAGAGCTTCACGTTTCATAACAATACAAGTGGATATATTAGAATCAATAGTGCAGTATTATTGAGAACAAATGAACATTATTTATCGAAACACAAATTACAATTAATACTCAACTAAAGGAATGTAATTTCAAATGTTGATGGTCGGCATATGTTTCACATGCACTATGAAAAAAACAGGAAATAAAGGACAATGTACAACGTTACACCGATATCTTGGATATTTTTATCTAACGTTAAATCAATATTTACCCATTTTATCATATCAATGTAGCTATTATGAACAAGTAAAATGTAACCTATACGTATGGCTCAAAGGGGCATATTTATCAGTCAACGTAATTTTGTTTAATGGTGTGCCTAACATGGATGTGTTTTGGAATAGGTTAACAATGACCATGTAATGTGATCTTAATATGGGTATGGGTATACATTTATATGAAATCTGAGGTGACCAATTATAGATATTAATATTATAACCGGGTTTGGATATGATTGATCAGGTTATATCGAGTTATTGGGTCTTCAATTCACAAAAGCTTTATACAATGAAAGGGTAGTCATGACAACCGCTGCTTTTATGCTATATGTTTGTGATGTTTAAAGACATAGACTATTGTATTTGTCATTTTTTAAAACCCATAATTAACAAAATCCTGTATGTTTAAAGAAGGTCTAGAGATAAATATTTTCAAAAAATGAATATTTATACAATTTTCCTACAATTGTCAGCTATGCAGATTAGAATTGTATTAGTGAAATATACAGCTCAATGCTTATAAACACAAGGGCGTATTTAATTTGTTTCGTCTTTTAAACTTAAGATGCTTTATGAAAGTGTTTTGTTATAACATAGTTTCTATGGTAACGGTTATTCAAACATCTGATGTGTCATTTAAAGTAATCAATATGATCATGTTTCAACAAAATTGATCTCTGCACTAAGGTACTATTTGCCGTTTTACAAATCCTGGAAACAGTGGTCTAGTTATGCATGGTACTAAGTAAGTAACCATCAAGAAGATTCTTTTTCACATAACTCACTCATAGTTATTGTAAAAATATATAGATTCCATGGCGTCGACAAAGAATCATCTGATAGTGGCTGCGATAGACTTCGGTACCACTTACTCAGGATATGCATTTTCAACTCGTGATGACTACAAAAGAGATCCTCTAAAGGTTAGTTCGAGCATGTGGAACTCTGGGTCCGGAGGGCTGATATCCCTGAAAACATCCACATGCATCTTGTTCAAACCCAATGGACAATTTGACTCATTTGGATATGTAGCGGAGAACAGTATGCTGAACTGGCATTGGACGAAATGCATTAAGGCTGGCGGTACTTTCGACGCTTCAAAATGTCATTGTACGAGAACAAGGTGCGCATCAAAGTGTTATTTTGATTTTAACAATATTGAAAGCTAATGATAATAAACATGTCCTATAAGAAAAGGATCAATTTATTTCCCGTAAAACTAATACCAGAAAGAATGAGGTAAATGACAGGTAGGATGATATATATAGAATTACACTGTTAGAAATAGGAAATGTACCGAGCCCTTGACTGAGATGTCACACACTTTTTATTTCATTTCATTGAAACAGTATTCCGTTTTATCGCACTTTTTAATGTAAGCAGATGTCAGATATAAAGTCATATCGCTAGCATGGCAACGCAATTTGTCAAATTGTGTGATTTGGTTTAAATGTCAACATGTAAACAACAAAGGTCATAAAAAATCATACCACGAAAATACTCGACACAGTGTACAATGTTCATAAAATCATTGTTCGATTAATATATTATATTTAATGTTAATATTTGTTTTTTTTACAGTTTCTTAACCGATGTTTTCAACTAGAAGATGACCAAGGTGCCAAAATGCCAGCTATGACAGTATTTTCGTCCTCCATTAAGTATCTAAAGGACCATATGATGGAGACGTGTAGAAACCAGGTACATAATATTGAAGACTCCGACATTCTCTGGGTTCTTACTGTCCCTGCGATATGGTCGGATGCCTCTAAACAATTCATGAGAGAAGCAGCTGTTAAGGTAAATATATTGTCTCCTCTTCTAATTCATATTTCTCAGGTGCTAATAGTTTATTCCTCAACCTTTAAAATATCATCAATGGTCTCAAAGATAATTTTGTATCATAAACTTTGATTTGAAACTTCAACTAATATCATTTATAGCTGTTTTATTAAATCTTGGGTTCAATAAAATACAAACCGGCCGATAAATAAAAACTACATGAGTAATAGTTTTTGGTTATCAATAGAGTAAGACATATACCGAAATTTTACGAATTAACGTTCTTTACATGTAGAAGCATGACATTGTACACGCTACATGTATCAATGACCACCAACATACGATACTTGATGTTTATGTAAGTTAAAGTTATTTACTATTCATGGTGGTATTAAAGCGAAACTCTCTTAGACAAGTGCGAGTATCGGAACAGTCGATTAAAGTAGTTTCCTTCCTGCCATCACTGGTAACGAGGGTAGGAAATATCAAACCATTATAAAGCTTTGTTTATGTAATTTATTACAGATATTACAACATTTTGGCGGTTTTGATTTATGCACATTGATATTGTTTGAATATTTGAAACTGATTGCTTCCAGCGTCAGATTTGACTTCGTGTTAGAGAGACTTTAGACATTAACATACATTAGAAGATTTGTTCGTTTTACATTGTCACGAAAAAGAAAATCATCAACAGACACGTTATACTGTATCCGTACAACGATAGCGTTAATCTATATTAATTACAGTGTATCATGCAGCACATACATTTAATACTTGTAATTAAAAGTCTAGGTCTAAAAGCTGAATGTCTAAAAGGTATAATACAACGTATGGATGATTGTTAAACCGTATGCTCAAAATTATGATCAATCAACAGCTGTAAAATGGAATATTTTTAAGTAAAGGTTTTATCTACCTCATGGCAATTATCTATACTTTATGTATACAAAAATAACTAAGATTTAAGCACAACTCATTACTTACGTTTTAAGTAATAATTATTTATATTTCTAGTAATTATTATATACAGTACTATTTGATAGTTGTCATAGCATTTTGTTTAAAGAAAATGCTCGAATTTGCCTTTCAGGCTGGCATTGAGAGCTGCAGTTTGAGAATTGCACTGGAACCCGAGGCTGCCTCATTATACTGCAAACATCTTCCAATGGAAAAAGGACAAACAGGGATATCTTCATTCTCTGCTGGATCTAAATATCTCGTTTTGGATGCAGGGGGTAGGATGATTATGTTTCCAAACTCTAATAGGCAGTAGTGACAATGTAGATGCACGAATGTTTGTTTTCAATGTAAATTTCCTTCAGCAATCATCAGTTAAAGCACATGAAATCAGAAACGGGTGTCCACTTCGTCTCATACTTTAGTTTTTAGCACGATGGCGCGTAGCTAGCTCCAACGTAGCTTATAGCATGACCCCTAGTTTTGAAAATCACTTTGTGAACAGGATATCTCAAGTTATATACCATTAACAGCAATGAAATTTGGCAGAGAATTGTAGTTATAGATAAGGACAGAACTGATAAAATTTGGCGACAAACAGACATAAACTGTATTTTGGGTGAATTAAAATATATTTAATTCCTTCTTTGTTTATAGTAATATTTAAATGAGAACCACAATGCATTATGGGAAATTAAATGGCCGACGGTACCACTTCATACTAAAGAAATATAATTTAAGAAAAAATTAAGGAAATTAAGAGATATTCATTACTTTTTCTATTCTTAAATATGTTACTCAAAATGTCATGACATCATAATTACCTGTGTTGGATAATCTACATGTATATTCCTTGGACAGTGGCACAAGTCAGGTACCCTAGTTTCATCTAGATGATGTTTATAGGCCTATATGTGTGTGTTAGTGAGTTGTATGATTGTTTTAATACCAACATTGATAACAAATACCAGTGGTCATTTGAATTGTCCTAATCAATTATTAGTGTAAACAGTGCATATAAGTGATAATCAAGAATATTAGTCAAAACCATTCATTGGACCATCGTACTACGAGGCTATTGGCCTCTTGTTTCTATTTTTTTTCTCCTTTTTTTTCTTTTTTTTTTTAAATTTTTGTTGTGTTTTTATTTTATTAGCGATGACTTGATCAAAATAAAAACGATTTTCATAAAGGACTATACAATGTATTTGGTTTATAGACTTTAGGACCCAAGAATCGGTCATATTCCCAAACCTTTTATTTAGTGATGTGATCGTTGAAATTCAAATACCGAGTATTTTGTCAATATTCGCATTATTTGAGGAGATTGAATTTATCTAAGTCAAAGTGCGCATGTTGACAAACTTTATATATCTTATAAACATATATCATATTATCATGATAGCATTCATTGATGTCATAGGATATCTAACCAAAATTGAAATTTAGACAGCATACATGTTTTCACAGGTGGCACCATCGATATCACAGTACACCAAGTACAGGAGGATGGGTCTCTAAAGGAGATACACAAAGCCAATGGTGGTGATTGGGGAGGTACGAAAGTGGATATCGCCTACCAGACCTTGCTGACCCGTATCATCGGCGATAAAGGATTTGGCAAATTTTGTAGAGAGAATAAAGCAGATATGATCGAGCTGTTCAGGGATTTCGAAATCAAGAAACGCACCGTTAACCAAATGCCTGACGTTGGTGAAAAGCTTACGTTCAAAATTCCAACAGCTATGAACGAATGTTGCCGTGCGAAAAACAAAGGGAAAGACATGAAGAAGATGATCAAATCTAATACAAATTACAAGGAACATTTTTCCATAACAGGTGATAAACTCAGGGTTGCTGGATCTATAGCGAAGGATCTCTTCAAAGACCCAGTAAGGCACATCATTGATCACATGAAAACGATCATGAGGGATACTGCGTCTATTGGAACCATTGCCATTATACTTGTCGGAGGTTTTTCGGAATCTCTTGTTCTTCAATCTGAAGTCCGCAAGGCCTTCCCTGCTTTGAGAATAAGTGTTCCACCAGAGTCAGGTTTGGCAGTACTTAAGGGAGCAGTCATCTTCGGGCACGAACCGAGAATCATTACCTCAAGAATTTGTAAATACACTTATGGCATGAGTTCGACGCGCAGATTTGAAGAGGGCGTCCATGATCCTTCAAAGTTGTTCACAACATCCTTCGGGGAACGTTTGTGTAGAGACATTTACGATATACACGTTTGCCGAGGAGATAGTTTGGATATTAGTAAACTAAATCCAGCGAAGACCTTGTACGTTTGCGAGTCTAACCAAACATCAATACTGACGCAAATTTTCGCTTCTACACAGGAAGATCCTATGTACGTTACAGATCCTAGCTGTTGTAAGATTGGGGAACTCCATATAAATATGACCGATACATCGAGAGGATTACATAGGGGAGTTAATGTTCAGATGAGATTTGGTAACACGGAGCTTGAGGTAGAAGCTACGAATATATTTACAGGTGAAAGTGTCAACGCAACATTTGACTTTTTGAAGTGATTTGCTTTTCTCCTAAAAAAATCAAGTTTGATTGATTTTTACTCAAAGCATCAGAATATCTTCATATATTGGATTTCCCCAATATAAGTCATGGATAATTATCTTTTAGAAACCCCAGTAAGTCTTAATTGGTAAACAAATACGATGTAACTAAAGAAACAAAGATTACTGTTATTCTATTATGACCCATTGCAGAGGGAACTGTTATCCTATAGTGTTGTCTGGCGAGGTATAGTCCCCAAGTCGAAGATAATAAATAATACTGGATTCTGATTGGCTAAACACATGGGGAAGCGGGCACTATTGATGAGCGCTAAATTGAACATGAATCCATTGTGACGTCACTATCGCATGACGTCATTATAACTTTCCGCTTCGATGTCAAGATTGGCGACAGGCTACGGTTTATGAGGAAGAAAACGAATGTTGTTTTTTCTACAGAAGACAGTTCACTAGTTTGATATTGATCTACTTTCAATCTCCATGAAACTGAATCTATTTTTTATGACAATTGATATGTTGTACCTTGAACATGTACGTATAATGTAACAACATGGTAAGGAAATGAAGATAACGTTGCGAGGCGTCCTTTGCAGTGCTTCTGTTACGATGAAATAAAGAGGGGTCATGAACATGTGAGGGTGATTTACTCGGAAATACTATCAGGTAGTAGTGCCCTCTCCACAAGGCCATAATAGATTAATATGTTGACGATAAGTAACCCTCTAATGTGGAAATTCAATTACAATGAAGAAACAATTTATAATGCGGTTACAACAAATAGGTAAAAAATAATTTGCTTTTCTATACATGATCATTGGAACAATATGCACTATGGAATTAATTGCCATGAAATAGATATGATTATGTAATGCAAACATGTGAAAAGTGATCATGCCATGAAATCCGTCATGAAATTATGTTTTTCATGGTTTTCCATATAAGTGTTCAAATAAAAGTTTCGAGATGTTTCTCATAGCTCTTAATATCCTGTTAAAAAGTGGCACTTTTTTATGTCACGATAATTTTGATTTCATGTCCAGATTTTTTGTTTCAATTTTTTACAGCTATTAGCTGGCATATTTTTTTTATCATTGCCAAGATAGATGCATCAAGCACTCTTTATCATTCATTTAACATATGGTAAACTGTAGTGCTGCAAAGTATTGTTAATACGTAGTATCATATTATCATATTTCTGCTCACCTGCATGTGCAATAAAAGTGCAATATAACCATTTGATACAGATCCGAATCAAAACAAGGCATGTGAAATTAAAAAATAAGTTGACGTATATAAGTAATACGTTTCAGGTTATTTTTCAATTTTATTAAAAAGAATAATAGACGATTGTGCTTTTGAATTTGTCATCGACTTTCTCCTTCAAAATAATATGACGCGAGCAGAAGTATATATTATAAGACTCTTTCATATGTAGATATGAAGGATAGGGAAATTCTACCCGAGGGTCACAAAATGTTTTAAAACCCGAGGCTTGCCGAGGGTTTTACAACATTTTGTGATCCCGAGGGTAGACTATCCCTATCCTTCATATCCACTTATGAAAGAGTATTTTTTCTTTCATACCTCGACGTGTTATTGCAATTTTACAACTATAATATCCTGCCATTTTGAAATATATTCGAAGAAATCCACGACTGAAAGTCAATTTTCCATACATGAAAAATTACATGATATTTTAAACACTAATTCGGTGGTTTGCATCTTTTATAGTAAAACCAGTCAAGTTTGTGAAAAATATGCGAAAATTTTACCGGGGAAATAGAAATTTTGTTGACGTCGTGACGTCACATTAGGCTTTATTGCATGGGTAGCCATGCAATACAGTCCCAGGCGACATGAGTGTATTGCCTTAGAACTGCCAGTATTACACCCGTAGGTATGAAAGAACACTATTTATTTCATGACTAGTGTTTTTGCATTATTTTGATTGGCCGATACGTTTCTCAGAAGTTTGAATCTTATTATTACTAGTATTAAGTAGTAATTAGCTGCGATATCAACCCCGAAATCGGCGGCGAAATGCACGCGAGGTTACTGGACTCAGTCCACATAACTCTTGCGAGTCCAGTACCATGTGTCAAAAATAGATCGAGGGAAACTCCCCTTAGATGTGACGTCAAAATCACTATGACGTCGAGTCGTACCCAAATATAGCGTAACGAAGTTTCCTAATTCAATGACCTCGGGATAATCTATTGTGACGTCATTATTATAATCGGCAACATATATAGCGGAAGGCAGCAAGTTTATTGCGATCAATGATGATCAACTGTGAACTTCAATCTATGGAAAACGTTTAAGAATGCCAGATAGGAAGGTGCACACACCACCCTACTCATACACACAAGCCTCCGAACCAATATTTGTCTGAACCCTTATGACTCACTGATTACAAATCAAAATGTTAACATTGCATAATTTGGAATTAACTTCCGGTTATGACGTCATCAAGATGACGCCATCTCGAATTTCATCAGTAATTGAAAAATAAAGTCATAACATTGAATTTTTTTAACCAAAGTAGACAGACGGTATCAAAATGACCACAATAGAACAACAAATACATATCAGGACCACATAATCCAGTATATGTAGTGATTTCTACGTAGAAAATAAAAAAATATATTTTAAGCTCAAAAATGATTTTTTTTAGCAAATTTTTCATATATGGCTTGACGCAGCAAAAGGATTTCCCAACAGCAAACTATTATTTCTAATCAGTTATTTGACCTCTTATCAATCAGTAAAAACAACAACAACAATAAAACTATGTTAACATTGTATAATTTCCGATTATGACGTCATCAAGATGTCCGTCATCTCGAATTCATTGAACGGTGACAAATAGTCATAGCATGGACATTTTTCAACCGAAGTAGACAAATGAGGTGTCAAAATGACCGCAATTGAATAAAAAAAATGCATATCAGGACCAAACAATCCTATATGTGTAGTGATTTGTACGCACGATATGAAAAAATAATATTTAAAGCTCAAAAAATTGCTATTTTTTAGCAATTTTATTTAATATTTGGCTTGACGCAGCAAAAATGTTCAATTATTTGCAATCAGTTATTTGACCTCTTATCAATCATTAAAACAATGAAATATATAGAGATGCATAAGAGAATTATTATTATACCACGATTAGGTTTACAAATATCACCGGGTGTGTATACATATGCTATTTTTCGAACTCCAAACCGCTGATACTACAGTTTCCTGGTGTATTATAATGTCCTTAAATAGAACATTGACTATTGACGATTTATAAGTATTAAAAAATGAATGTAAAGTTCTCATAATATCTAGGTGGGGCGACAAGTCACTGTTTTCTAACTTCAAAATTTCCTAACATAATCCATTTTCTCGTTGAAATTTTGTTGACTAACAGCGTCTAACAATAATTATTACAACAAAACACCTACTGATAACGTGACAGAGGTAACCTAAGCTGACCCGCTGTTTCCGTTAATATCATTAACAGTTTCCAAAGCATTTGTATCTTTGAAAATGAACACATTCATTGTTTATTGTTGCATAGCATACGTAAAATGTCAGATGGTTACTACAGTGTCACATATTCCTTTCACTGGTTCTCAGTAATAACCATTTTCATTGTGCGTGCTTTCTCGTCGAAAGCCAGAGCGTCGTCTTAGATGTCGATGAGCTGTGACACTACATTACCAGTGTTGTTCTAGTCTGTCATCTTTCATGACCTATCCATGGTTAGAGTTCATATCAAGAACAACAGGTTCAGGGATGTGGGATCTCCTTCAGATTCTAAAATATCGTATATGCTATTTCAGACCTCTCCGGCATAATGGAAATTACACCAGATCCAGATTCTTCGAATGGTGGAATGGGTTATCCTTAGCACATAGCTCCATAATAAGTATGAAGCATCATTCATAAACCTTGTGGAAAGTCGTACGGCCATAGATGGCACAGGTAATACCCTCGAGGTCTTTAATGAGGTCATAAATGTTAAATATTTTTCATTGGTCTTACTTTTCCCCACTCCCTTGAAGGTGTTGGTTGTGTCAGTTCTGGTGTATGCGTGGAAACGCAAAAATGTTCTCTACAATGATTTGCATACTTGGCAAAGAGAGGAACTTCACTGCAGACGTTCATTTATGACCCGAAAGAATTCCCCTGTGTCATCTATGCTCACTGAGAATTGTTCACAAGAATGAGGAATTGTGTTTCATACGAATTAAGGAGGACCAACTCAACCCTTCGCAGAATGTGGATCTGGTGTCATCATGCTGGGGAAGTCTGGAATATCCTATACGATATGTGAATCATTAGGTTGGAAGCAGAAAGAGTTCCCTGAACCCGATGTTCGTGATGTTAACTCTGGCCATTGACGGTTGACAAGTTAGAACCACGATGGTAAACCGGTAATGTAATGTCACATCAGCTCATTAGCTCATCGACATCGAAGACGACACTCTGGCGAGAAGCACGCACGATGATAATGATTATCATTCAGAACTAGTGAAAGACATATGTAGCAATGTAGTAACCATCTGACATTTCCTTACGTTTTGAACATGAAAGTGCATAAAGTTAACAATGGATGCGCTCATTCTAAAAGACACAAAACGTTTCGGAAAGTGTCATGGTATTAGCGGAAACACAGGCTTACCTCAGTTTTAATTTGATACCTTATAATTTCGAACACGAAAATGGACTATGTTCAGAATTTTGAAGTCCCACTTAGATATTTAGCCAACTTAAAATTCAAATTTATAAAGATATAAAAGGTCAATAGCCCATGTTATATTCAGAAAATTCTAAGACATGGGAAACTTTATTGTCTGCGGTTTGGAGGAAATAACAATCATATAACCTGTATACGCACCCGGTGAGTTTTGTAAACCAAATGATTGTATAATTCTCTTTTGCATCTCTATATATTTTTGTTATTGTTGTTTTTACTGATTGACAACAGGTCAAATAACTGTTTATGAATAATAGTTTGTTGTTAAAAATCTTTTTTTTTCATTTTCTGCGTACAAATCACTACATATATAGGATTGTGTGGTCCTGATATGTATTTGTTGTTCGATTGTGGTCATTTTGATACCTCATTTGTCTACTTCGGTTGAAAAATGTCCATGGTATGACTATTTTTCACTTTTCAGTAAACATGGCGGCCATCTTGATGACGTCATAACCAGAAGTTCATCCCAACTTATGCAATGTTAACATTTTGATTTGTGATCAGTAGGTCATAAGAGTTCAGCAATAAAATATTCCTGTTCTACCAGTCTATAACATTACCAAGACGCATTTGGATATTTACCATATTGTACATGTAATGGATAAACTACTTTTGTAAAAGGAACATTTGCAAATAATATCCTGTTTATTGTAGTAAAGTCTTTTGATATTCTGTGATTGTCATATAATAAAACAGTTATCAACCTATTTTCAGGTAGATACGGTGAGTTATCAATCCTCGAAGATGTTGTATTCAGTTACTCGAGTTGATAACTCATCCTATCCACCTGAAATTTGATATTGGTATGATATCAACATGGACCTTTGTTGAGGTCCATATGGTGTTATATTGCCCGTGTAGAATACATAAAGACCAAGGACATAGCCCGAGGTCCTTATCTTAAAATCAAAGTCCTTACTTTTTATATCAGATATGATAAATTTTTATTTTGCTTCGTGCTAAGTTATATAGAAATGTATGTAGAATAGCTCAACTACATCTTCCCGAAGAAATCGACGTCGGAGAATCATGTCGTCATAATCGCAATAACGATTTGGGAGAGACGTCACAATAGGGAATATTGATATATATTTTTGGGTTGTATTTTTAAAAAAAATGTTCCATTCAAATGAAGATTACCAAATTGTCTTCGAAATTATTGTCTTCCTCTATTGGTGAAGATTGAGGAGGTTATTTTTGTTTTTAGTTACTGTGGTAACATTGACAATAACCTGTTGATTTTTTTTAGTTACTGTGGTAACATTGACAATAACCTATTGGTTTTTTTAGTTACTGTGGTAACATTGACAATAACCTATTGGTTTTTTAGTTACTGTGGTAACATTGACAATAACTTATTGGTTGTGTTAGTTACTGTGGTAACATTGACAATAACCTATTGGTTTTTTAGTTACTGTGGTAACATTGACAATAACCTAAACCTTTAAGTATAAATGATGGACCCTGCAATTATGTAGGACTGAAAAAGTATTTTCCTACGACTATTGTGTCATTCGTTCCCTTATATGCGGAGGGAGATAATACATCAATGGTGTATTAGTTTCACGAGGATACATGTATATCGGAACCTTCTTCAAAGAGTTAACAGGTCAGCATTCATCAAGCGTCCTGTTTATTGCCAAAATATCTAACTAGGTTAGAGAGAAATAACAAAATGACATGTTAGATTACATTACTAATTGAACATCAAGTATTAAATATGTTATTTGTTGTTTTATTTATATTTTTGTGTTTACTTGTCACCTGCATAATGATTTTAATCACTTTTGCTAGTCAATGAAAACAGCATTGTTTCCAATATATTCTTATTACTAATGGGTAACTATACTGATGCTTAGAGTATAACGTTCAAGGTAAACCCCCCAAACCCTCCCAGTTTGGTTTACATGTGTTGTTGCATAACTTGGCCCAAGTTTGAGTCAGCTTCCTGTCCTTCCATTCTCTTATTTGAGCTCGATACTATGTACCCAACCAGTTAGATGACTCCAAAGAATTTGGTACTTCTTGTTCCGTTGCTGTTATGGCCAAGACACTCGCAGACCGATTCTGGTCTTTAGCGATGCTGTCTGATGGACCACATACGTTCTTCGCTCCATCACAGCAGTCTGTACAATTCTTGCGTTTGCACGACCTCGGACGGCGAGACAACCCATCTGCATTTTCATGTAAGCTGCCCTTCCAGTGTTGGATATCAAAGTCAGTCGTATCGATAATGGACAACCATCTCGCCAGAAGTCCCTCAGCATCCCAGAAATTATTGAGCCATATTAATGACGCATGGTCTGTCCTGATAAGAAAGTGCCTACTAAAAAGGTAATGTCGGAACGCTTTCAGAAAAGTCACAACAGCCAACAACTCTCGATGTGTCGTACAAAAATTTCGCTAAGACTTTGTCAACGTCTGACTAGCATACGCTATTACTTTCTCATCCTCATTCTGGATTTAGAAAAGGACTGACCCGATACCAGTCATAATGGCATCAGTATCAAGAATGAACGACTCTTCCGACACAGGATATGACAACACTGGTGAGGAAATGAGCAACTGTTTCGGGTGTTTGAACGCAACCTTACATTACTCCGTCCAACAAAATGTTTTGTTCTTTTCAGTAAGTTGTATTAAAGGACAGGCTACCGTAGCAAAAGAGGGAATAAATTTTCGGTAGTAGCCAGGCCAAAAAATGATCTCACATCAGCGACACACAAGGGCTCAGGCCAATCACTTACAGCTTGGATTTTTCCAGGGTCACAACTGATACCCTGTTCTGAGACCACGTGACCCAAGTATGAAACTGATGTTTGAAACAGTGAACATTTTTTTTGGTTTTAACCTCAAGTTGGCTTCACGAAAACATTGAAACACTTCCTTTAGGTTGTCAAAAGCGGAGGAAAAGTTGTACCAAATACAATGATGTCGTCGAGGTAACAGAGGCACTTCGACCATTGATGACTTCCCCAAAACATTAGTATTAAACGTGAAAAATTGGCAGGTGCATTGCATAAGCCAAATGGCGTTACTTTAAATTAAAATATGCCTTTATGGGTAGCGAACGCCGATTTTTGACTGTCTTCGGAAATCATCGCGCATTTCCAGTACCCACTTGCCAGGTCCAACGTGGAGAACCATCAAGCCCCGGATAATGCATCTAAGGCGTCATCGATGCGAGGCAGAGGGTATACGCCTTTGCGGGTCACGGAGTTCAACTTCCTATAAGTAATGCAGAACCGTACAGTTCCATCTTTCTTTCTAACTTACACTACCGGCAACGCCCATGGACTATGGCTAGGCTCTACGACCTCATCCTTAAGCATTTTATCTAACTCTACATCAACAACTTGTTTTTGATCTGGTGCTAACCTTCTAGGTGGTTGTTTTATAGGTTTAGCCTGTCCAGTATCCATGATATGTTTAACTACTTGAGTTTGACCTTACTTCCTGTTAGGACCCGGAAATATGTCACTATACTCCGTCAATAAATCATTGACCTTTTGTTTCTCATCTAAAGTAAGTTCTTCTGAGATATCCCTAAACATCGGCTGTAAGCGGGTAGGGAGTTCAGAACCACAGGGAGACTCTACTTCTGGTTCTTTTACATAATCTACTTCCTGTATGCTAGCAATAAGAGAACCCTTCCTCAACCTAACTTCCTTATCCCCTGTATTAAGTATGGACAATGCACATCGTCCCTTACTTAGGCACCCGTAAGTACAACAATATACAGACTCTGCTACAGGAGCAAAAACTTTGTCAGTTTTACCCCTTGCGTTGTCAGGAATGCTGAAGTTCACCAAATGTTTACAAATCGTTTAAATCGGAAAACTGTTTCCATCTTTTTGATTTCAGATTTATTTAGATTTATACCGCTTTACAGTTGATTTGCCTTTTAAAACTTTCAGGCGCGTAGCTACCCCGATACTCCCGTGCATCCTCACAATTTTCATGTTCATTTTAGAATAAATACTGATTATTTTATACAAAAAAAATATAAGAAGCAAAATTTCTCTTTGCTTGTATCCATCCTGTTGCTAAAATAACTCCCATGGGTATATATACTTATCAATAGATCTATTGATGTACAAGGAATTTCATTAAACGTTAGCGTTACCGCATATTACATTCTAATGTCGGAAATTCAAATGTACATTTATTAAAAATGTAAGTAATTATTTATATAAAAATTAAAAAAAAAAAAAAAACACACAAAAAAAACACGAACCCATGGTTATGCGGAGGTCGATGTATTGCATATGAACTTGAATTTTCCTTTTTTAGAAACATCAACTTAATATTGAGTTCATCAGGTAAGTGTCCTGTTAGTAACAAGCGCCTCAAATAATCCTATTGACATTTTTCAGAGAAAATTCTATCTAATATAAAAAATAAAGGACTTTGATTCAGTTAATTTGCATATGGTGTTATACTGCCCCGTAGAATATAAAATAATGACCTCCGATTATGTATACTACCTTGGTCATAATTTAAATTAATCAGGGTGGTGTAACACCACAAACAAATATTGACCTCAACATTTGTTTACTTGTTGATTATTTCCTCATTGCTACAAAAATTTGTTCTAACCATGGTACGTATAATGTACTATTCCCGTAATAACGCAAAGTTTCGCATAATAACGCGGGAGTTTCGCGTCATTACGCCATAGTTTGGCGTAATGACGCAAAGGTTACGCGTAATAACTGACTTTCGCGTAATAACGCGATAGTTTCACGTAATTACGCCAATGTTTTGCGTAACAACGCCAAAGTTTCGCGTAATAACGCCAATGTTTTTCGTATTGGCACCAAAATGAGCACTATCGGCTTTCGTAAGTTATAACTCTCCGTGTGATTACAGCCGGTCTGAACGTTGATATCTTATTTTTTATTTTTATTTCTAAGAACTCTAAAATTCTAACGTACCTATGAATTATCTCGAAAAATAAATTAAAGGACTTTGACTCGGTTAATATGCATATGCATATTACCAATTGGTCAAGGTGTTCCTTCTCCTGAAATGCCTTCAGTTTTTCTATGACATACTAGTAGTCCATGAGTAAATATAATGATATCTATAGAGATATGCAAGATGTATACGTCGATTCTGGGATACCAGGATTTTTTTCTGGAAGGATATAGAAAACATTGATTTGGTCATGTGACTGCGAAACAAATAGGGCAAAGAATACCAATGTCCCGAGTAAAGGGTATTATCGGTAATTCTTGCCCGATAATGGACCTAAACTAAGATAAACTGTTCTGTTTGTGTATCTTACTTGCTACTGATTTTTGGAAAATAAATACTCAGGTCAGTTATGAAATATTTGTAAGCGAAACGTTTCGTCAGATACGGTTGATTCCAACTGCTAGACGACACCTCCATTTGATGCCGTAACTTACATGTCGTTTCCTCGTGTAGTGTCTAAATTTCATTTTTCATGCACATTTATATTATATATAATACAATCTTTTTTGATAATTATTGCTAAATGTTCTGTCATAATATGTATTTGTTTTTCAAATGTTCCCTAAATAAAGTCAATTTGTAATGGAAGTCACATGACCGAAACTGACTGTCCGTTGTTTTTTGTACGAATGATCATACATTGCCTTCACTCCGTTGTAAGCACCCGAGGACGTTTATTTGTGAGAAATATCCCGTCCGTTGTTCAGAGCTATGATATATGACGACACTGTATATATACGTAGCGATCAAGGACTTAGAACACTGCAAGAGTGTTTAAAGATGGAGAACAAGCGGGGCCTGGAAGAAGATATCCACGATATCACAGTGGGTAGTATCACTGTCGTTATATCCATTTCTGGAATATGCTATAGTAAAACTGACGGCATTTCAGGAGAACACAACTGTCAATTACAGGCCTGTAAAGACTACATTTGAAGATTACATAGACAGCGATGCCCAACTTCGAAGTCAGCTACAAGGCATCGTTAATAGTATTCATTTTTTTATGTACATGCACATCTGAGGAAATTTAAAGTTTCAGAAAATAAACTACTGTATTAATATACTATAACATACATAGGTGATAACATAGATCATCACGCATGCATGTTTTATTATGTTAATATAGAAGTTTATTTTCCGCAACTTTAAATTTCCCTCCTCGTCGTCGCCATTTTCTCATAAGATACAGGTAGCCTCAACTCTCGATTGATTACTATAGTTAGATAAATTATTGGTTCATTCCAGTCTAGCCAACCTTCTAAGTGAACATCATTCCAGTCTGGCCAACTTTCCTGTTTTCACACCTTGGTTAGGCCTTGTCACACCTGAGCGACCACCAGGTAAGTTCCAGGTAAAAAGTGGTCACTTACTCGTAGATTTGGTAAGTTTTAAATCTGCAGTTCACACTTCTGCTATGGCCAATGACCAGATACAGGTGATAATGGAAGAGGGGGCCATTATGTTTTTAATACTGGATACAAATATTCCATAAAAACCAAAAAGGCAAATCAAGTGTATTGGAGGTGTGTGAGAAGAGATTTAATCTGTACAGCAATGTTGACAACATTCGATAATATTCCTGTTGGAAATTATGGACAAATTCATAACCATCAGCCTGACACTATTGGCCTTGCTGCTGAAGCATTTGTGGTAAACTTGAAAACTAAATGCAGAGATGAAATAACACCAGTGCCGTCGCTGTATGATGAGGAACTTGTCTATTGCGAAATAGAGAATTTGTCGTAGACGTCAAGACTTTGATTGAGAAGATTCAAGTTTTCGACAGCGTTAAATAAAGTTTTTGCAATAATAGAATGAAAACCATTATAAAACTACCAGCTTTGCAACAGGAGATAGATCTTCATGTAAAGTAATGGTTTTTTCCCCATTACACCCAATGTGTTTGGAGAAAAAACAATCAATTTGAATTTTAATGTGTAAAATCTAATTTCATTTCTGTGGTCATATTTGATTTTAGAACTTTATGGTTTTAGAATGTTTGTATTAATTAAATGGCTTAAAAGCATATACATATGCTAGTATAATATATATTATAAACCTAATTTAGTTTCTGTGATCAACTTTGGTTAGAATTTTATAGTTTTATATGAGAATGATATTTGTCTTATCAACTGTAAAATTAATATATTCTTACTTAAATTTCATGTAATTTCATGTCTGTGGTCATTTTTGTTTAGAATTTTATGTGGTATTAACATATTCTTAATTAAACTATGATTATTACAACTTATTTATGAATATTTTTGAAAATGTTATATGTTATAAACAATGATAAATAAATATTTTATTAACTATGATGATATGATTTTTTTCTGATGTCTATCTGTGAATTTCCTGTGCTGTCAGTGTTGTGATAGAAGAACTTGCGTTGTTTTAGTAAAACACACATATTCCACTGATGGAACTGACTATAATTGCTTTTCCATTGTTCTCCTATACCAACCCTTTCCTTTGTTATAAAAAAGGTGGACAAATGGAGAAGACACCATTCCGACCTGCCGTTTATTTTGTCAAGAATAAGACCACTTATAATTAGCTGTAGATTTTTTATGAAATAGAACCACTTTAATCCTAGTAAGAAACCTTTAAGGAATAAAGATGAATGTTTATATGATACTGGCACTCTTGCATAAATGCGTCAGAGATTCCTACATTTTCTTTTGTAAGGTGGTAACTGTACAATGTACATGTGCTGGAAATTATTTGTTTATTCTAAAGAAATTTTCCACGTTAAATATACTCACTATAAGGTATCAATTTACAGGCTTATATATCAATTTTGCACGCTTAAATATCAATTTACAAGCTTATACATCAATTTTACACGCTTTAATATAAATTTTGCACGCTTACATATAAATTTTACACTCTTATGACAATTTTGCACGCTTATATATCAATTTTACACGCTTATATATCACGTCTTTAGTGAAGTTAAACAGAACTCATTCTCAGGCGGAAATATCCAACAGTTAATGAACAAAATGGTGTGGAGGAAAAATATGTTTCGAATCTGTTGTATCTAAAATACACATTTCTCGCATATTTTGTCGTCAAATTATGCAATTCTTTCAATTCATTAATTTTCCTTAAGTTTACAACTTATTGGAGTTGTGCAAAATACGCACATATACATATATATACAATCACATAGTAATTAGTACGATATCATAGACAAGTTACAATTGTACTATACATTGAAATCAAAATGTGTGTTATATAAAGGCTACATAACTTACAGGTTAAGTATACAACACTAAAATAACTATACTGAAATTATTGGAGGCGGGATCGTATTTTCATGGCCTCAAATATAAATTTTGCTCACTTATATCTTCGCAACATAATAATTGTATCAACTTGTACATGGACGGTTTACGCCAATAAAAAGATTTTAAATATTTCTTTCTTAAATCATGATAATTAATACATATTAAAATAAAATGATATTCGTCTTCCACATCTAAATTGCAACCTGGGCACAATCTTTGTTCTCTAGCAGTATCGGTATATCTGCCGGTTTCGATGGCCAAATTATGAGCAGAGAGACGAAATTTAGATAAAACAATTCGATATTTAGGAGGTATATATTTGGTCAAATAATATTGTATAGTAAAATGATTCATAATATGCTAATATAATATACATTTTGATGAGGAATCCAATAAGCCTCTCAAATGTTGCTGACTTTGGTCAAATAGTCGTTGCTTTATCAAACATAATATATGTTTATGGTTATACAGATAGTGATGATTCTATGTACAAGCAACTGGTCAAGTTAGGATTAGCATTGATACACATTTCTGTTCATACTGCACAAAAGAAGCGATATACAGGTGTGCAATACATCACTAGGTTAACGGGGGGGGGATACCTTACAAGTTGAGAAAACCTGAGGTTTTGGAGTGTACATATATATGCTAGTGTTACAAACTTAAAACAATGCCGATAGAATATAGATATTTATGAAATCCGTTGTCCTATCCTACCTGCACCAAGTAGAAAAGCTGAAGAACTAGGGATTTTTATACATTGGAATCTCCATCGAACTGAACACTATGCTATTTTCAGCAAAATAGTTTTCCCCTATGAAACGATTAAAATGTTTATGGCCAATACCACAGGAAGTTATTATTGTTGTAAACCGTTATGTAATGGAGTCATACTCATTTACCAGAGTGTCAATTATAAGAACATTTGTTCCTTATATGTACATCTCATGTAATTCGAACAATTTGTTATCAATGCACATACATGTATCAGTCTAAAAGGTACATTTATACATTGTTGTATCTGATTATTATACCACCAAAATATTATCTAGTACAAATATGCAGAAGTATCACGTAAGCATTCTTTAATTACTATATATATGTATATCACTTTTAATCATGAGGCAATTGCCATATGAATACTTAATTGTACCGACATAATTCCTAGTGACCTAGTTTTGATTAAATGATTGAGCAAATGATATGTATATTTCAAATCGTAATAATATCAGCTAATCAAACGAAATCGACATGACCACATGTTATCATATAAAACACGCCATATTTCTATTGTGACTCAATCATATAACTATTTGTCGACTCCTCTCAGACACAACTTGTAGTTCTGTCGTCAACCTAATGAAACGTATCTTGTAAACCCAAGCACACGGATGTAAGTATTATCAATTTATTGGTGTTTCCCAGTCTGATAAGAAAAGTAGTTTGTTAGAGAACGTTTATCTTTAGCATATGCTTGTATTTAGACCTATCTGATCACTCACAACCTCGATCTATTGTTTAACAATTACGTGTTTTGGTGATAAATATATAATTTTATAATTTGTTTCTTGACAAATGTCGTCATTTTTTGTACAGTAGTTTATATTCTGTCTTTCCGTAGGTAAATATTTCTATATACAGACGACATGGAACAACAGAGAGAAAGTACATCCAAAAGAAAATCACCTAAAATAAAAGCATCAAAGAGTGGGAAGATAAGGAAACTTTGGGATTTCCGAAAATATCTAAAAAGATATAGAACATATAAATCAAAGGAAACTCTTTTGTCTTCAGATCTTGATATTTCGAAAAAGAAAGAAGTAGTAGGATTGTGTAACAATGGGTTTGATAACGAAGATTTCCGCCATATCAAGTGTGATCTTCCACAGGCATGTGGATCATCCAACTCCCTGAACACAGACATTACCGATCCTACATGTATGTCCTGTGACCGTATCCTTGTAATCAGCCTAGCTAACTCAGAGGAAAGTCTTCCTTGGAACATTACACAAACTAGCGATACCAGATGCAGAGAATGTTACCAATACCACGAAGCTTTAAAAGCCAAGATCCATGAGCTTTACGCCGAAAGAGAAAGTTGGATCAGAGAAATGGACGCGATGAAAAATTCTCATTGCTACAAGGTTGAACAAAAAGAGAGAGAGAGATACGTGGATTGGAGGAGATGTTACAATATTCACATGTCGAAAATACTACTATGCGTGAAGTAAATGAGAGAGATATACATGGAATGCAGGAGATGTTTTCTGACATTTTTTGTGCATTCCTTTTGATTTATTCAATAAAATGGGTTGAAGTGAAATCTACCATTCTGGTCTACCGTTTCACTCCGTCAGTAATAGCGAAGGCCGACGTAATTAATGAAACCGTCAAATGAAAGGAAGTAGCTCTGGTAGTACTTCCTTTTTTAGATCATGCAGACAACGTATTAAAATAAAATATTGACATCTTGAGGTTTATAGACTAGTGCATGTTGAAACGCAACCCTAAAAGTACATTAAATAATTATGTCAGTGGGGGTTTGAAATATTTTCTCACAATTATTACTTGTATGTCGGATTTTTTCATTAAAGAGTGTCGTTGTTATTAAATTTGATTTCCGCTAAACAATGATTTTATTTAAAATATGATCATGTATTGTGCGTGTGGTTTCTCTATATTAAATATATCTTTTTCTCCACAACCACAATTAAACTCATCACTGACTAATTAATGTAGTACTTTATTGGCATTAATCTCTTTAAATGGGTTTCCCACTTAAAAGGCCGTTTGGCGAGCAAGGGAGTAAGGCATATGTGTTGAATTGGCAAAATTAAATCATTCAATTTTATAAGTTCATTTCATGTGCTATTTCATTTTGTTTCAAGTGCAATTTTGTAAATATCCATTGACGTTCCTCTTTAATTGTTAGACCAATTTATTATCATTACAGAAACACTGTGTCTGTGCTTTCAAAAGTAGTTGAGCTGTTGTTCCTGTCTGCATGTGTTGAGAACTGAATCTGCAGCTTTCAAGGGACATAACTGAAGCCTTGTCCACTCCGGCCAATTATGGAAATATGTTCACAGATACAATTAAGAGATGTCTTAGTTGATTGAGTGTTGCTGGTAATCATTCAACACAAGTGCTGAAAGATTGATTTCTTCATGGATATTAGAAACAAAGCATTAAGATCAAATGTTGGATTTCTATTCTATGATATGTATAGACAATACATTCAATATCAATACATTTTAATGCTGAATCTTTCCTTTGTCAGATCTTTTTCTGAATGTATTATAAAAGTTTCATTATGTCATATTTGTGATTATGCCAACTAAATTCTAACTTTTCAATGAGCAGAACATCTATCTTATATATATATTAATTATGCATGCTCAATTTCTGTTCTTTCTTTTATTTTTGAATTAATCTATTATTAAAGGAATTGATGTTGTTAATCATCATAAACTTTTAATAATAAAAAGATATTTTTTTAATCAAAGATCATTTATAAAATGATGCTGCATCAGAGACTGGATGCCAATTTGCTGTTGTGCTTTGTCTGTTGTCATCTAGAGTGCCATTACAGCTGTACATGTCCATACATAACATTTTCACTTTTTAATTTTTTCTGTTCTTGGAATGGAATTTAATTCAAACTTACATACAGTACATGGGGAATATTCATAAACATTATTTGTTATTTACTTGCTTCTATTAAATTTCTATAGGAATTTTTTTATGGTTTTCAAGTTTGATTTTGTGTAACTTCCTTTAAGCAGCCAAGGGCATTTAAGTATGTGCCAGGTTTAGGAAATGGAGGGAAGACAATAGCACATTGATAAAAATCACTGACCTTCAAACAGGTATCTTGGAAGTCATGTGACCAAAGACCTCAGCCCTGTTATCAGTGTTTGGTTTACATATGACATTCATATATCCCCTTAATGCTAATAATTTAATATAGAAATTGAGATCTTTGATTAAAAATAACTTAGCAATCACAAAATTTTATCATTTCTATGAATGAAAATGCAATTTTATTGTTATGAAATGTTCAATTATGTGAAGGAGAAATATTTGAAAGTGGTTGCTAGGGTACACAACCTTTCATAAAGTATTGTTTATCACAAAATTGTTTTAATAATGAAAATGTATGAATGTCGTAAAGAAAAACTTTTGTGAAAATGTTGTATATATCAAATAACTTTGAATAGAATGCAAAATTGAATCCAGGAAAGAATTTTGTGATAGAATACTACTTAGTTGCTATGCAACAGTTGGTTATGAATAAAAGTTAACTAAAATATAGTTTTTCATTAAAAAAACTTTTTTTTTTCATTTTCACATGCATTACATGTCTTTATCGGAAAAAAAATATACATTAAATTACATTCAAATGTACACAACAACCCTATTTGTACAGTTTAGAGAAAATGTTGCTAAGGGGAACGGTTGCTATGGATTTAACATCCACTAACTTTTTTCTTTGAACAATGACATTCCGTTTTCTCGTCATTTTTATAAAAAATATTGATAAAGGTACTGAAAATTGATGGAAACGTTGCCATAAAACATTTTTAAATCGATGCTAGATGAGTTGAAGGATCTAGGTCCGGTACGAACTTGCATGGAATACCTGGCTTTGCATGGCATCCAGTGTTGTACCATTCTCATGTGGTCTGGATTACTACAAAAAAGGGGGCTCCTGGGTATGTAGAGCCAAAGTCATTGTTCTTGTCCCATCATTCTGTAATTCATGCTCTCGTGTATCCATGAAGCTAAATATAAATTTAAAGTTGTTGGAAGTCCGGGGTTGGGACAATAAACATATGGGGATGAACCAACCAAGTCACTGACATTGTGGTTACCAATGGTAACGACCAGTAGGATTTGCGTTTCCCTTTTGTCGACAACCTGTACCTTCTGATAGCATCTGCGGTAGATTGTTGATATCTATGCTTTTGATCGACTCTAAGCAAAATTTCAAGCATTCCAGAAATGAAATGGAGAGGAGTGTTTATTTTGAAGACAATAAACGAGGTGGCTTCCACAATGTTGGGTTTCACCTCTCGGGATTTAACTCACCACAAAGGTGATATGTAAAAGTCTATGAACATTATCGGTGTACTTTTTACACCTGATCATGCTAGTAATCGAACGTAATATACAAGCCTGTACTCGCATGTGATCGTAAACTACAACTGCCACTATCGGCACAATACAGTAACTGAGCATTTACATCACACTATTGCCGTCCTCATCTCCACCACTATGATGTGTCCCACTACAGGCATCCTTATGTTACACAAGTCTGAACAGAGTTCAAAATTGAACCAGAGTATAATGTTTTGCTGAAAAAAAAAGAATAAAAAAGATAGTGACAGTTACCATGGCAACCACATATTTGGATACTCAAAAAAATCTTGCACATGGTCCATATAATGCCTTTGTAGTTTCACATCAAAATCGGTTTAGGGACGCAGGGGTATAAAAGTTGAGGAGGTATAATAAAAAAAGAGACACGGGTAGTATCAAGTAATTTGTATTCAAAATGATACTTAGTTTAATAATTTAGTTGTGTTTAAAACACTGACTGTATCTCAACATTTTACATAGAGGCTACATGTGGATAAGATATGGTTGATAGATCATGACTTCAATTTAAGAGTTTACGTAATTATTCAATTCATGCATCCACTTTGAGAACCACTTTGAGAACCACAATCAGATTTGTATGTTAGACGGATTAGCACTAAGTTTAAATTAAGCTATGACCGACACTGGAACACACCAATTATATCACTGGGATGGAGAAATAGTAGTTTTGACTTTATTATGACTTTCAATTAAAACCAAAGAAGCAATATCAGCAAACACTATTGGGTAGGAAGTGGAGTTTGACAAGCTAATAAGAAACATTTCTAATGGTGAAAATATCAACAAACTGTGCATTGTTTATATCAACAATGATTGTTAAAATAGACCATTCATCAGACCATTACACTGCTTACATGTACAGTTGTATTTATATTTATTAGTACTGCCAGGTTTTCTGAATTAGCTGGCTTGAGATCTGAAAGAGATGCTAACCAGAATTACAATGTTTGATTATACACTAAGTTATCAATGTAATAATACATTCACATTGTTTGATATTCAGTTTAAATATAGCAATTTCCAATATGAATTGTTATTTCTCAAAAGTTCATACAAAACTAACAATTTCACAGACACACATCCCAATCTTCACTGTAAAAGATCCACGGTTGATTGCACTTTTACACACTTCACTACACTATCACAGCTGCAATCAACCGTGCTGCTCTGACAATGGCATCCTCTCAATCATTCAAGCTTGTACTCTCAAAGGTTTATTGAATGCCAAGTGTAATTCATTTACACATCAATAATTATTTTATGCATTGTGTATTAGAATACCCCTATTAATCGTGTGGCAAATAAACTAGAATTTTCTATGAATACCCCGCCTCTATTAAAATCTAGATTTGGGTCCAACATATAGTGACATTTCATGGTGAGGGCATAGAAATAATAACCCTGCTACATACACAAAATTCACAGATCCTTATGACTTTTCTGTAAACACAGTCAGTTATTTATCAAACAAGTCATTATACTTATAATTAAGTAAAACTAACATCCCCTTTAGAGAAAATTGGTTTAGCACCAGTTCTAATGTACCTGTCTAGTACCCACATTTTACAACTTTATTGTGAATTGTAACTGAACTTGGATGAAACTGACGGTGACATAAATACTTGATATATACTACTGTAAACCACTGTATTTCCATGAGACCCACATTTTCATGTAATTTTGCGATAGAACTTGAACACTAATTAAATTGTTTCACAAATAATTGTAAGAATGTACAATCAGTAGGAGCCCCTGATCGCGATTTTATGTATTCCCAAATATGATGAAAATAACGAAGTTGTGAAATATTGTACATGTGTATATAAAGTAGTTTATAGTATATCTCGGAAATTAGAAAGGTCAAAACTAATAAAAGGATACAAAACTTCAATGACAAGAGTCACCTATCATTTAAGATAGTAGAATGCATTTACTTAACGGTCTAAATATCCCAGCATGTGTATCAAGATTCTCAGATCTTGATTGGGAATCGATGATGTCGGATAGAACCACACTAGAAAAAATATTTCAAAAAGTAAATGCTTTGTCTATGAAGTCTTGAACAACCAGGTATTTAGAACACCACAGGTGTACGGGACCAGAGCATCACTTGTGACCGGTCTTGTCCACAGGCCCATGATAATAGATTATTCCCTAGAAAGCAGCGCTTTGTTATTTCACATTCTTCATGTTCCAAAGTCCATCATTCAGATAATGTATATATTTCCACCCCAATTCCTTTATTTTTCTGCAATCTGAAACAGGAATAGAATTTAATGTTAAAATTGTCATCCAGAATTTGGTCTTTAAAGACAAAGTATGTTATTTTAACAGATTAGTAATATGAGTATCCTGGTAATAATAAATGGCCCAGAGGGCCTGAGCGTTAATGTTTGGGGTCTCAAATCACTTATTGAGTTTATTTCATATGAGATTTGATGACAAGGGCCAGAGAAGAATCTTTTTTTTTTCCGAAAGCTTTGGAAAAACAAACTTTGGATTTGTCAAACAATGACACTATTGTTATTTATTTATTTCTTTATCAATTGTTCAGATATTTTGAAGACGGTACTTAAAATCATTGTTCAGTAGTTGGGTAAATTTGTTTAATATCCTTGCTCATTGTCAATAAAAGAGACCTCAAAGGTTGTGATAAATCATACATACATTTCATCTGTAGACATTTTTGTAACACCGACTGCCACAGCATGTTCCTTTCCCTCTGCCATAACAGCAACCACAGTATCAGCCTCAACCTTTGTCATCTTTGCTCCCGGGGATGTTAGACCAGGACACATGATGTTGGCACCGCTCAGTACAAACCTAATGGCTCCTTTGTCTACCTGCATGTGTGGGGCAAGGAAAGGAACTGAAAGAGATCACAAAAAATATTTGTTAATTCCTTTAACAACATATATACTACAATATAATTAATGAAGAAAATACTGAAATACTTGCTCTTAGTACTTCTCAGTGTGTTGCATTATTTGCATAAGACTTGTAATGACCGTACCATTGATGTAGTCTTTACATCAAATTAAGATTGTAATCAATTGTTTAGTTGTATGATCTGGTTGCTAATTATTTGGGTATTTATCTGCTTTCAAATGACATTTATGGCTAATAAATGTATGGCTAATAAATGTCAAATGGACAAACACATGTAAAATTTGACTGTGTTAAGGCAGTCATAGTCATACCAGTCAACAACACCAAAATGAAAGCAGATCAGCCTTTATATTTAAAGTTTATGTTTTATTTTATAACTCAAACAAAGTTTACATTACAGACTACATGTATATGAAATTTATTATTCATCGATATGCAAGCTGCATGTATGAATATTTATTATAGAATGATAATTCCTTATAGAAATTGAAAGAACTAACAATCTCGGTACAGATTATACACTAATTTCTTATACAGATTATACACTTATTCCTTATACAGATTATACACTTATTTCTTATACAGATTATACACTTATTCCTTATACAGATAAATCAAATTAACAACCTCGGTACAATTAATTATACACTTATTCCTTATACAGATTATACACTTATTCCTTATACAATTATCAAATTTATACACTTATTCCTTATACAGATTATACACTTATTCCTTATACAGATTAATCAAATTAACAACCTTGGTACAGATTATACACTTATTCCTTATACAGATTATACACTTATTCCTTATACAGATTAATCAAATTAACAACCTTGGTACAGATTATACACTTATTCCTTATACAGATTAATCAAATTAACAACCTTGGTACAGATTATACACTTATTCCTTATACAGATTAATCAAATTATTAACCTCGGTACAGATTACACACTTACACTTGTGTAACAGCTTTAGAGCAGGAACATATTTGTCATCTCTGTGACGGAAAAACAATGGCTCCCCTTTGGAGCTGGCTAAAATTTCTATGTGATCACGGCTGAAAGAGAACACAAACCAAATAATCAAAATACAAATCATAGAATGAAAGTGTATCATTTTAATGTAACATTATGATAGGATATATAGGAACAAAAAGTAAAATTATTTTTCTGTAACTGTTTTTCAAATTAAGCCAAATACTGTATGGCAATGTCCACTTACTTCCGTAATGCTTAATCCTAATCATGATCATGGAACAAAATTGACAGTTACGTTTGGAAATCAATCGTTATTCAATACCAAAATTTAGTTCATTTGTTTGAAGTTTAATAAACTGCTTTATATATCTTTATATTAACAAATGCAGAGCTCGAATTTCAGGCTATTTTACTTGCTTTTTGCAAATAGATATACCAGAATAGCAAGTGAAAAAAATATGCACTTGCTCATTTTAGCAAGTGGTTTTTATCAGGGACAATCATAAAAATAACATGATGATTGTGAAAAATTGGTTTAATGGAAAATATGGGGACAAACTTTTTTTTATATTACTGTAATATTGTTAATATATCTATATATACACATCACATCATGATGAAAAATTATATGCTTTTTAATAAAACTGTAATTTCAATACGTATATTCAATTAGGAGTAACAAAATATTTTAGCAAGTACAAATTTATAATTTAGGGCACTTGCTGTTTTTAGCAAGTGACAAAAAATGTAAAATTTGAGCCCTGAAAGAAAACAATTTCGAGAATATATTTTAAATTAACATAAATTGTCCAAATCTTCCCAATTTACAAACAAATTCAGACATTAATAATTCCGTACCATTTGACGACTTTGAGGTCTCCTTTCTTTGGTATGATCTGGTCTATGTAATCCTTTATGTGTGGGTACATGTCCAGTAAGGATGACCTGATAGCCTTCTGTACTGTAGACTTAGCTTGGTTCACTCCCGTCACACACTCCTTGTCCTCAAATCTTAAACGTAAAAAAGTCAATATATACAACATTCTTTGTCTTAAATATAGATTGCTATTGAAACAAACAATGCAATAAATACATTGTTGAACCAGGTATGCAATTATAACCAACTTTTTTTTAAAAAATTTGTGTGTACCAGGACATTTCAAATAAAGATTCATATGGAACAAACATGTATACAATATATACACCCTGGTAATACACATATATCTTAATATGGTTGTTTGTGTAATAGGGTGAGAGTAGTGTGCCAGCAGCCGGGCTCGAACCCGAAACCCTGGACCTACTCATCTACCGCTCTATACCTACCGACTGAGCTAAAGGGAAATTCTCCCTCGGGCGAAGCTAGAAGGCGACCGTAACATTATATACAATTAAAACCTGCTACACTACTACTCCCTCTCAAACATGTTTGTCCCCGAACATAGACAAACCCAGATTCTCTCTCAATTAAAGGAACCGTCTCAATCTTGCACAGCTTTCACTTGGATTGATCTACAGCACTAAATGTAACAAGGCGAGAGTAGTGAGCCGTCAGCCGGACTCAAACCCGGGACCCCGGACTTACTGGTCTTCCGCTCTACTGACTGAGCTAAAGGGAAATTCCCCCAGCACAAAGCTAGAAGGCGGTCGTAAAACTATGTACAATTAAAACCTGCTACACTTCTCCCCTCTTTCAAACGTGTTCATCCCGAACACAGACCAACCCAGGTTCTCTCTCCAAGGAAGCCTCTCAATCTTGAATAGCTTTCACTTGTAGTCTATGGCAATTTTGGCGATTCCATTTACCTGAAATTTTTGGTGCGATACTGTTGGAAACATAACGTTATTCTATGTAAGCAGGTGTTCGCCACTTTCCATGACCAAGACGTTTAAAGACTTAAAAGCGATGTAACAAACATCAATTTTCAGCTTAAACACGATCTCACAAGCGCCTGCTGCTCAACATTTATTTGGAATTACGTCAATTTTCATAATAAGCCAAACAGCCCCCCTATTGTGTCTGCCATCACCGAGCGACCGGCAGGTAGAAATCTTTCGTATCGCGATAGATAAATAACAAATTGATCTGTATCTGTATCTGTTACGCCGCTATATCCCAAGACTGGTAATCTTGCGGCGGGTGAGAGAGAGCGCAGGAGGTGGTTAGTAGCGCGTTTCGAGTGCTGATCTGAATGCCTCGATACTGCTGCAATGAACTACACTATTTTCCAGGTGGTTCCAATCTAGTATAGTTCTAGTGAAGAATGAGTTCTTGTATTGGTCAGTCTTTGGCGATTTAACTCTGAAGCCTCTGTTGTTGTTACATATTGATCTTTGAACGATGTTGATGGAATTAAAGTCACATAGGTTCTTAGCAGTAATTTGTCTTCCCTGTTTTTTTGGTATAAGGTAATCTGATGGAGTTATAGCTGGCACTAACCCCTCCACGACCCTGTATAGATATACGAGTCTGTTGTGTCGACGTCTGACCTCTAATGGTGGTAGGTCCAGATTGTTCAGCATTGTTGTTACACAGCCTGTGTTGTTGGATCTATAGTCTCCCGTGATGAATCTTGCTGCACGGTGCTGTATACGCTCTAGGGTATTGATGTCATTTTGGTAATATGGGTCCCATACTATTGATCCGTACTCTAATATTGGTCTTACTAATCCAACATATGCGCTACGCCTACTAGATTGTGGACAGCTGCGTAGGTTCCTTCTTAAGAAGCCGAGGGTGGAGTTTGCTCTTTTGGATATGTTGGTTATATGTTGGTGCCATTTCATGTCCTCAGAGATGGTAATACCTAAGTATGGATTTGATCGCACCTGTTGGAGGATGGTATTGTCCAAGTTGTAGAAGTGAGTGGTCTCTTGCTTAATACTTAGGATGTAGCATTTCTTAGCGTTAAACTTCATACCCCATGTGTTAGCCCAGGTTTCCAGGTGTTTAAGGTCTTGTTGTAGAATTACATGGTCGTTGTGCGATTTTATCTTCCTATTAAGGAGGCAGTCGTCTGCGAACAGGCGGGTTTGTGATTGGACACAATCAGGGAGGTCGTTGATATGACACAGAAACAATATTGGTCCTAGTACCGTACCCTGGGGGACCCTGAGTCCACAGACACTGATTTGGATTGGACTCCTTCAAGGACTACTTGCATAGATCTTGCAGTTAGAAAGTGGGATATAGCCATGAGTGGATTGGCCCATCTATTCCATAAGATGTCAGTTTGTGTAGCAGTTTCTTGTGTGGAACGGTGTCGAACGCTTTGGAAAAATCAAGGATGGCACAGTCTGTTTGCGTATTATTATCGTGCGAGTGCAGTAGGTCTTCCATGGTGACGATGAGTTGTGATTCACATGAATACCCGCTCCTGAAGCCGTGATTGAGGTTGGTAAGTATGTTATTGTTCTCTAGGTGGTACATGAGATGGCGGCAGATGATGTGTTCAAGAATTTTGCATGAGACGCAGGTAAGGGATATGGGTCTGTAGTTTTCAGCCAGGTGTTTATCTCCCTTCTTGTAGACGCTAGTGATGTTTGCCTTCAGCCAGTCTGTTGGTAATTTGCCGGAGTCCAGGGATAGCTGGAAGATGGCACTGAGCCCGGGGGATAGATTCTCTGAACAGGTTTTGAATACTGTGTTTGGTAGTGAGTCAGGTCCACAAGCTTTAGAGATGTTGAGGTTGGCAAGTAGTTTGCTGACTCCATCTGTGTCAATGGTGATGTTGGTAAGTGGGTGTTTGATGTTCCTTTTATCTGTTTTTGGTAGTGGCTCCTCCTTGTTTTCTTTGGTGAAGACAGACTGGAATTAGTTTAGTAGGATGGTGGCTTTGTGTAGGCTGTCGCTGGTAAGGATTCCCTTTTCTTTGAGTGGTGATACTCCAATGTTGTCCTGTTTCCTTGATTTTATGAAGGGCCAGAAGGGTTTGGTGTTGTTGGATTGATAGACAACTTGTTGTAAAGGTAAGACAAAATATTATATATTTGTGTTGATAAAAATTGGTGCATTTTATTTCTTGATGGTTTGTTGATATACGGAAGATTTGATTACCCTGACGAATATATATATATTATATTGGTCATTCAAGGGTATGTAAAATATTCTGTATGATAAAATGGTATCATATTGGATTTTCTCTTCATGGAATATTTGTATAGTAATAATTAATTACAGTCATCACAATTTGGAAATATAGACCAATTAAAAAACAATAAAGTAAAATAAATACAACACATAGATATGTGTATAACTGTATGGTGCACATGGTAGTTACACTGACACATGTGTCATGATGTGGCACTCATTTCGTTAGTTCTATCTAAAATGTGGAGTTGTCGCCTGTCATTTCAGTTAAATCAGACCTTCTCAGTGGCGAAAACATGCATATTCATATTGAAACTCACTTTTTAAACATGTTAACAGCTGTTTAAAGTTTTACTAGTGGCTCCGGATGATTTCTCAAAGCATGCAACTTCCGGGGAATTACTAAAAGAAAAACCGAACACGGAAAAAAGGTAAGATTAATAAAAAGAATATATATATAAACCCAAAAACTGTAATTGTGTTGTTATGTATTACTTTCATTTGGCTACTGATTCAATAGAGACGTTGATGATGTCTATTTTTAAATAGGTTAATTATCGATGTTTTCTTATCCAGACAATGTTTTTATGATCCCGTTTCCGATTTTAGAATACCACATAAAGCTTCCGGTTCCGACGTCTCGAAAAGAAAGTAAGTTGGTCGTAAGTCATTTTATGTCAAAATTGTGTTCTACACATCAACATATACCTGTTTTCGATCTTGTAAGCAATAGTACTGCATGATATTTAAGTATTAAGTAGTTTCAACTCCATTCCTAATCCCGCATTCCTCCTCCGAAATCTATATATATATATGCAATGAACTAGGGCCTAACCACAGGGACTTGTAACGTAGGTTGTGAGAAAGTCTGCTGTGTATACATGTGTGACTATATACTATATAAAAGGACAAGGGAACCAACGGCTCGCTTGGAAGAGGTACACCTGCCTCTACAAAAATCGCCCGTATTCCGTCAAACATTGATAAATATGTACATATTTAATACCAATATATTCTTAAATAAATTTTCGACATGGAAAACACAACTTCAGACACGAAATAATATATTAACATACCTTTATTTCACTATGAACGTGGAAAATGCAGTCAGATATCACCGATGTCGTTTTGCCTGTCCAGTAAAATCTAGGTCAAAAGCACTCATATTCCCTTGTAACAAATTTTGTATGCATTCATTTCACTTTCTGGTGATATTTTCCCATTGCAAATACAAATAGGCTATCTCTGATAACTCTTTCATTAATCCAATCCAACAGCTAAGCAAGGAATCACACTTTTTTTATCCAGCACTCGACTCTTGTTCGCATAATCCGCCATATTGTAATTGATGATGGGTACCTTTTTGGTGTACTCGCCCTTACCCGATACTACACTGAAATTCTGTACTCAGACTCTGTATAAATTAAGTTTCACGGTTTAGGTTCTTAGAAAAACCTTTATTTGAGATGCATATATCATTAATTGAAGAATCTAACTTAAATGGAGACTCTAATGTTGTACTTGACCGTTACCACATTGATATTGTAGCGTTTAGTGTACAGACACCGGGTATATATGGTGTTTGCAGTCCGGGTCCGGGTATGGGGTACACAATATCCACACAAACGTGTTTAACCTAGATTTCAGTGGACAGGCAAAATGACATCGGTGATATCTGACTGCATTTTCCACGTTCATAGTGAAATAAGGGTATGTAGTGTTTCCCACAGGAAAAAAAGGGCATGGTGCTGGGTTTTGAAAAGGGCACCTTGACCGCGATAAATAACCATCAGAGGGACACAAAGGTTATATTGACAACTTCCAATACATGGGGAAATCTTTAAAACTGTCTTGTTGTTTATTTAATTCTGGTTCAACTTAATATCATTTAAAAGCTTTAAACTCTCTGAGTTGCTAAGTAATATCAGGACATCTATTTAATTATTCTGAGTGAAAAAAATGATTTTGAAAATTGTAATCTGCAGATCATATGATCATGACTATAATTGATTCACAAGAAAGATCTAAATTTCATTTATATTAATTAAAAGAATGGGAACATTCAAAATGTATTTCTTTATTTCAATCCAATTACCTTAATTTTAATATATATCTTTATTTAAATATTAAAAATACTGTATTGATTTGAATAAGATAACATGCTTCATAAATGGACAATTAATTAAAATAATGTTCTAAATTTACAAGCACTAAATTAAGAAAATACAGATAAGTGTTAGAGTAGTATGCAAAATATTTCAATTTAATCTGATAGAGAAAAAAGTTGATTTCTTTTTAATTTGATTTATTTTAATTACTTTGCTATTAATAATTTTATTATTATTAAGATATCATTTCTAAAAATAAATTCACACCGAAATTCTAAAAAAAAATAATACCGTTTTCATTTTTAAAAACGTGAATATATTGGTAAAATCCTGAAATTCAATACCTCCGGATCTACTATTACAATAAACCCAAAATGGCGGCCATTACGATTGCAAATCTTGTGACATCCATCCACAGGGCCTTGTTACTATTGATGATATATATAAGATAGGTCAGGTCTATTTACATACATTACACTGTGTAATGTATGTAAATAGACGTGACCTATCTTATATATATCATCAATAGTAACAAGGCCCTGTGATCCATCCGATATAGATAGGCCTATTAAACATTAAAAACGTGAGTAAATCATTTACAGTTGTAAGCAGTATTTGTTTTTGAAGTAGTGCTCACTAGCTGTAGTCATAAAACTTATTGAAATGCCAGTTGATTGTTTTCCAGGCTGGCAATCGGCTGCTTGACTTCAGCTTACGTAATACACAGACCTGAAAGTGACACCACAAGCCAAGGTGGAAATAGCCCAAGGCTGCTAATTAGGGCCACTGGGGTGTTGGTCAGGGGGTCAGGGAGTGGTCACACTTCTTTTGTTTACTTAATTATCAAGCCACTACCTGGTATTTGGTAATTTAGTAGAAGTGTACTGGGGACAAACAGGGCACGGCGTTAGGTCATAGGGGCATGGCGTCAGGTAAAAAGGGCACGGCGCGGCGCCATGCTAATCGGGGCTGTGGGAAACACTAGTATGTTAATATATTATTTGTGTTTGAAGTTGTGTTTTCCATGTCGAAAATTTATTTAAGAATATATTGGTATTAAATATGTACATATTTATCAATGTTTGACGGAATACGGGCGACTTTTGTAGAGGCAGGTGTACCTCTTCCAAGCGAGTCGTTGGTTCCCTTGTCCTTTTATATAGTATATAGTACACATGTATACACAGCAGACTTTCTCACAACCTACGTTACAAGTCCCTGTGGGCCTAACAGACAAAAAAATCAGATCTGCCTGGTAAGAACAGAAGAAAATGTCAAACACTAACAGCAAGGCTTGCATCGTCTGGTGCATTTGCAACTTATACCAGAAACATGTAAACACAGAGCTCTATATTTTTCTGCTAATACTGGACATTTTTGATTTTGCGCTTTTCACTGTTCACAGGTTAAAAATAAACATGTTAAAGGTAGGTTTCGCCCAATGAAATATAAAGTTTACGAAATTGAAATTTATCCCTGATATAAATATAATCTTCAGATCATTTTAGATGCATACAGGGACTATGTAAGTGGTCAGTTGCCTAGCTTGACCAGGAAAATACTCCTCTAAAAATAGAGCGAAGTCAAGCTTTACATAGAACATGACATATTTTTTTTCCAAAACGAGGCCGCATCAACAAACGAAATCGTGCAACAAAATGTCAGACAGAAGTGACAGTACTAGTCTTGCCATGGCATGTAAAGTAAAAAAACAACAACAAATCGAAGTTTGATGGATTGTTTATACATGTCATATAATCTAGAACACTTCAAGTTACTTACATACGTTCGCTAGCTTAGTACATCAAACATACATGTAGTTAGTCTGCCGCTGTATGTGCGCTGGCACATGTGTTGAAATTTAACTCACCACGTGCAACACAGTCCAAACAGAATCCGGGCGAATTCCGCTTGAGATGTTATATATATGTGGCTTCTGTTTCTTCTATTGCTACATGCTATCTCTGAGTTTCATTCCCTAGATATATATCCTAGGGTGCTACCGATTCCATTCTAATTTCCTACTCTTTGATGCCGATTCTGATATTTTTTTTCTCTCACCCATTTTGTTTACCTATAGTGCGGAACAATGCGCGAAACTTTGACAACACAATCCATCTCAGCTTCATTTGCATACAATCCTGTCAGCTTGACGATCGTAATAAATCAAGGATTTCCTTCAATTTTGTATTCAAGACACATTTGTTCCATCTCATATGCATTAAGAAATTAAATTGAGGTATTTTAAATATGTTTTTTCACATTTTCTTCCGTTTATCGGATTTTACAAAAAGAACATTTATTTGGTTGGGCGAAACCTACCTTTAATAAATAAGCATACATTTCTGTAGAATTCATTTCCAAATTACAATTTACATCAAAACACATATAGCTATATTATATGAATCATGCAGGGCATAGGGAGAGCGAAGCACTTGTTTTATTTTAGTAGCTAGAAAACATAATTTAGAAATAAAAGGACGTACTTTAAACTATAGAAGTATATGATGATTACATGATTTTGTAGCATAAACTCAAAGAAATGAACTCAAAGATTCAGATTTCTCTGTGTCCATACAAGGCCTGGGCAGTTTTCGTTTATTCGGAACAACTGGTTCGACTGTTGATTACAGTCATTATTTCAAGTATAAATCCTGACAGACCTGTACTTTTTTATACAGGCCTGTGAGGTCTTTGTCAAGGTTTGTCTTAAAACAATATAAAATCACAAGGTCTGTCTTTAATTTATAAACGAACAACTAGGTCCAACCAGTCAAACCGTATAATCCAAAGTGGTACTTGAGTGCCCATATGATTTTGCGCCATTTGTTGATGTGATGTGACGTCATGATTCCTTGTGCTCATCTTCGCTTGATGGATATTTTGACTGCATTCCCTAGCTTTTAATTTTCAAAGTATTATTATTATTATTTTTTTTTTTAAGTAATAATAAAATGTTTAATTACTCCTGTTATGCATTTGATGCATTTGCATTATAGTTAGATAAATACTTACTGGGGAGAGCAGTACCGGAGCATTTGCACAACCAGAACAGGCTAAACCGGAAGTGCGAAAAAAATTTAGCCATCCATGTATGCAGGTCATTGATCTCAATATGTTCTTTTGCTTACGTACATGTTACAGGAACAGAACTTTGATTTTCGACGTGCAAATTTTTACTAGGATACATTTATTTATTATCCCCCACTTTTTCCGAAATGGGGGATATTAATTTGGGTTTGTCCATCTCTCTGTATGTCTGTTTGTTTGTCTGTCTGTCTGTCAGTCTGTCTGTCGGTCTGTCTCTCTGTCTGTCGGTCTGTCACACTTTGTTTCCGTGCAATAACTATAACAAATGTAAACAGATTTTCTTTAAACTTGGTGATAAGACTAAATGCCTTAGGGGCTCGGCCAAGTTTGATTGAGACTGTCGATGGACGTTATTTAGAGGAGTTATGGCCCTTTGAATTACTAAAAACATCATTTTCTGCAATTTCCATGCAATAAGTGTAACAAATGTAAACTGATTTTCTCCAAACTTAGTAACAAGGTTAAATGGACTCGGCCAAGATTGATCGTGACTTTCATCGGACCTTTTTTAGCGGAGTTATGGTCCTTTGCTTAAACAAAAAAGTCAGTTTCTGCCACTTCCCCGCATTAAGTCTAATAAATATTAACCGATTTCTTCAAACTTGGTAACAAGTTCAAATGCCTTAAGGGCTTGGCCAAGTTCGATTGCCACTTTTGGCAGACATCATGTAGTGGAGTTATGGCCCTTTGATGTACTAAAAACGTCATTTTCTGCCATTCTCTGTGCAATAATTGTAACAAATGTAACCCGATACTCTTAAAAGTTATCATCGAAGTTAAATGCCTTAAGAACTCAGCCAAGTTTAATAGTCACTTTCAGCAGACATTATTTTACACATCTTGTTTCCGAATAAGACTTCAGTTTATTTTTTCATGTTTCAACTAAAGATCAACCAAACCTCGGTAATGTTTACCTACAATATGTCCTGAAAGCGGGGGATGGAAATTTCGTGAATTTGCTTGTTTTGCATCATTTTAAAATTGTACCATGTGTTTTGTTATCAATACCTGGAAGTTAAAGTTCATATATAAATTCATTTATGTACATTTAAAACCATTACAGAAAAGTCTTCAGAAGTCTATTTCCTCTATAGTAATTACAGTTATAACTACATGTAGTACATTGTAACTATATGTCCTGTACATGCTATAGTTATAACTACATGTAGTACATTGTAACTATATGTCCTGTACATGCTATAGTTATAACTACATGTAGTACATTGTAACTATATGTCCTGTACATGCTATAGTTATAACTACATGTAGTATTTTGTAACTATATGTCCTGTACATGCTATAGTTATAATTACATGTAGTATATTGTAACTATATGTCCTGTACATGCTATAGTTATAACTACATGTAGTATATTGTAACTATATGTCCTGTACATGCTATAGTTATAATTACATGTAGTACATTGTAACTATATGTCCTGTAATGCTATAGTTATGTACATGTAGTACATTGCTATATGTCCTGTACATGCTATAGTTATAACTACATGTATGTAGTACATTGTAACTATATGTCCTGTACATGCTATAGTTATAACTACATGTGTACGTAGTACATTTGTAACTATATGTCCTGTACATGCTATAGTTATAATTACATGTAGTATATTGTAACTATATGTCCTGTACATGCTATAGTTATAACTACATGTAGTACATTGTAACTATATGTCCTGTACATGCTATAGTTATAACTACATGTAGTACATTGTAACTATATGTCCTGTACATGCTATAGTTATAACTACATGTAGTACATTGTAACTTTATGTCCTGTACATGCTATAGTTTATAACTACATGTAGTAACATTGTAACTATATGTCCTGTACATGCTATAGTTATAACTACATGTAGTACATTGTAACTATATGTCCTGTACATGCTATAGTTATAACTACATGTAGTACATTGTAACTATATGTCCTGTACATGCTATAGTTATAACTACATGTAGTACATTGTAACTATATGTCCTGTACATGCTATAGTTATAACTACATGTAGTACATTGTAACTATATGTCCTGTACATGCTATAGTTATAACTACATGTATACGTAGTACATTGTAACTGTATGTCCTGTACATGCTATAGTTATAACTACATGTAGTACATTGTAACTATATGTCCTGTACATGCTATAGTTATAACTACATGTAGTACATTGTAACTATATGTCCTGTACATGCTATAGTTATAACTACATGTAGTACATTGTAACTATATGTCCTGTACATGCTATAGTTATAACTACATGTAGTACATTGTAACTATATGTCCTGTACATGCTATAGTTATAACTACATGTATACGTAGTACATTGTAACTGTATGTCCTGTACATGCTATAGTTATAACTACATGTAGTACATTGTAACTATATGTCCTGTACATGCTATAGTTATAACTACATGTAGTACATTGTAACTATATGTCCTGTACATGCTATAGTTATAACTACATGTAGTACATTGTTACTATATGTCCTATACATGCTATAGCTATAACTACATGTAGTATATTGTAACTATATGTCCTGTACATGCTATAGTTATAACTACATGTAGTATATTGTAACTATATGTCCTGTACATGCTATAGTTATAACTACATGTAGTACATTGTAACTATATGTCCTGTACATGCTATAGTTATAACTACATGTAGTACATTGTAACTATATGTCCTGTACATGCTATAGTTATAACTACATGTAGTACATTGTAAATATATGTCCTGTACATGCTATTTAAGAAACTAATTTTTGAAATTGTTTTATTTCAGATAGAGAATCTCTTGACTCCCAAGTGTATAACTGCATTTTTTCCAATTATTGATATGGCAAAGGAGATGTTGCAGTAGAATGGAATTGGCTTTGATCACATGGTCACAGTGAAACTGAGCACTTAAACAGGCAATAAGACAAAACTTTTACATCTGGAACCAGTATGGAGAATGTGTTTACAGATCAAATTATAAAGAAGAAGACAAATGTCTGTGAACTTTTGCAGAAAGCAGTCATCCAATTATGTGAACAGACCTATGCTGATATTACTCATAGCAACTTAGAAGTGGATGGTATCATCTGTATTTCCTTCTCAAACTCATGTGACCAACATGTTGTTAAAATTCATGAAAAGTTAGGAAAAGAAAAAACAGAATTGGGCATTAATAAAGAATATGCCAATAATTGTGCAAGCACTGATGAAATAAGTAGATTCCAGTCTCCATGTCCGAATTACAATCAAATTTCTGGTCAAGCTTCTTCTCCACAAACAGATATTGAAGTTTTAACCTATAATGACCAGGATAATATGCCTGATATTGCTGAATTTGTTGCTGACCAACATGACTTAAAAAATGTTAATGAAAATGAAATGCAAAATGATAATTTGTGTGGAGTAATGACAGATGCTCAGAATTCAAGAAAAGAATCTCAAGACTTGTCAAATGAGACTGATCGAAGTCCAAGCAAAAAGAAGAGACAATTTGTTGAATCTGTGGAAGGTGATTATGTGATAGTAAAGGTAGAGCCAGATGATTTGGATATTGAAGAACAGGAAAACTTGAAGGATTCAAATATTGTTCAAAGTTGTTTCAGCCAAACTTCAAATACATGTTCGTTCTCCCCTAAAAGTGGAAGCTATATACGACAAGACTCTGTAGAGAGGCTATCTGTTGTAGATGATAACAATGACACAATGTACATGATTCCCTCAGATTTAGATGCAAACACCAAGACTGAGGCATACCCATACCAACCTTCTGTCCATAACTCTATAGCTGGGGATCGAGGAAACATAATAAGTCAAGACGAAACTTCACTCCAGTTTGGAAACAGGTCATCAGCTAATGAAATGTCTGATGTTACTCAACATGAGGGTGTGAATAGTTTGACAAGGAAAAGCTTTTCACCGAATACCGTATCTCTCAATCCATTAATTACGAAACAGATGAATAAAAAGCAAAGTAGACGAAGCACAGGGTCAATAAATCAGTCGTCAAATCATGAAGATTTTAATCCAAGTGCTTTCCACAATTTCAATGTACCGTTAGCTCCATTAGATGCAGCACCTGTTCATGATTCTATTGTTTTGTCATCAACTAGTTTGAGTACTGATTGCAGTTCTGGCTCACATTCCAGTACAATCCACGACTCACAATATCATAGTTATAACTCATTCTCTAACAGTATATCTAATACCAGCAGCCAGCTTCCTGGAGGTAAATCTCGAGTATCTTTGTCAGGTAGATCTCACCTCAGTACCTATAACAACAGAGGAAGAATCAGTGCCTTATCACACGGCAAACGTGGGGGTGCTATGGCTATACCCAGGAATGCAAACTTTGCTACAAAACTCTTAAAGAGAAATCAGAAATCGGCAGTGCCTAACAATGATGTAAAATCTAGTTTTGTTTGTCCTCCATCTGACAGTTTTATTCCTAGTTGTCCAGGTAGTGATAAGTACCGTACAAGTGAGATGGGTTCAGGTACTAGCCAGGACAAGCTGTTCTTCTGTAGGTATTGTGGTAAAGGATTCACCATGAAGTGTACACGAAGTCGTCATGAAAAGACAATCTGTTCTCCAGCTGGTACAGGCTCATATAGGTGTGAGCTTTGTCCTAAGGAATTCACACGATCAGACAGCAGATACAGACATATGTTTAAAGCCCATGGTGTCCAGTCTTGAGTTCATGAGGTGTGTTTAGTGATGTTGACTCATATCATTATTGGTTTTCTTAGATTGAACATCGTGGAAAACTCAAATTGCTTTTTGTCATTCGTCCTTCCCTCCATTCCTCCCTGTATCCATAAACTATACATAGTTTATATTACTATTTTCAGAAAGTGTAGAAGGTGTTTTTTGTCAAAATTTTGATGTAAGGCTAACCTAAATTCTCTCTAAAATAATGTGAAATTTATTTAGGGAATATGTATGTATTATGTAGTTACATGGAAAAGCATATATAAAGAAATCCTTGGAATCTATGATCTCTCTAGTTCCTTTGATATCTCACAATTTAATAAATGTTCCACAACAATTACTGTTTCAAAGACATATAATGTACATTACAGTTATACATTTCAGTGTAATAAAATCAGAAATTACATTGTTATAGTATATGGATGCTGATGGTGATACAAGTCTAATGTATTGTAATATAATAATGGAAAAGTTAAATTTAAATTATATTAGTTGTACCACTGAAATACATATATGTTTTAACAGTACATATATGTAGTCACAGTCCATGTCTGTAAATGTGGTCTAGCCTTAGGGACCTGTCGTCGTGTAGCGTAACATGTTGTCGAGACATTGATGAAAGCTATTTAACCAAACAGTTATACATGAATATGATTTATCATGTCTGCTAATGGTCAGCATTTCGATGTAACCCAGAATGACTCTGTGCTTAACATTGATTTATAGATATTACTCAACACAAACATGTAGGGCTATTTAAGGCCACCAACCCATGCATAGATTGTCAACTTCCCCCCAGTATTCGACCATGAATACTGGGCCATACTTTGCCATGCGGAATAAAGTACTGAAACTACAATGCTGCGTTTGACTCAACTTTACTCTACACCAACAATACACCTCATCGTAGATAAAAAGACACAAAGAAAAGAATACTTCATTTGGCGCTGTGCAGAGAAAAACAACCTGGGTTTGGACACTTCGCGAAACTACTGCCACTAACGATCATTGGTTCACAGGTACGTGGATTTGTCTAAACTCTTTTAAAAGCAATTATTTGTACCACAAATTTTTCCTTGCACAAAATCATATTACCGTTTTACCATGGCTATTTCACCACTGAGAACCATACTTATTCTTAGTGAGAATTATTGTTAACTTTATATATAAAGTAAATTTTATTAACTAAAAGCAGTATGTAAATTTACTTTGAAATACACACATAAAACGTACACAAAAACACAGACATGCACCACAGGGAGTTGACCACATAAATACATCTATCGCACACATATACACCAAAATAAACAACTCATCATTTTGTTATGGAAATGTTTGATTCTATAAATTTATTAATAACCTTGCTAGATATTTTGTTTTACTATGATAAGTTGCCACATTTAACATATTCACTGTTTTATCATTTTTTTCACTGATTCTACTATTTCTCTCCAGTGACATGTTCATGAATTAGGTCGATTGTTTTTTATCACATATTCAAGAAGGTTCCTTAATGTTTATATATACTATTTTTCTATTACACAAATACACATTTTACATATTTTTACCTAATGGGAAGTTTTATCTCACGTGATTACTCACGGAGAAATATATGTCATAGTAACTTTCCATTTATTATGTTAGGGGCAGGGTAGTGATGTGATTAAACACACACGTTAATTTGTAGTTGCTCTGATATCCTCATATAACGTAATACGTACATTATACTTTTTATATACATAACAAGTTTTCATACAACATAATACACATGATGATTATATTATTTATTGCATTATTGGAGGAAAGTATTACCTGATGCAATTGAATGCAAGGTTTTATTTTTAATAGTTTTCTCCTACATTATTCATTTTACATATACAATATTTAAACTTATGGAACTTTCTTTGATGAGTGGTCATCTAGATTGCATCATGTCTGAGTTAAGCCGCAAGTACGTACGTCGGCCAGACGCTTTACTAATTACTTGTCATTTACCCTATGGCAATAACATCGTGAACATGTCCTCGAGGTCGTAATTAGTACATATTAGCTGATACATAAGTATATAGGTTTTTTCCCTCAAGCATTCCAATCCAATCATATGCAAGGTTAAGCTAATCGAATCAATAAAGTAACATTGATTATATATATTTACTTACACATTTTTATGAAATTTTGCAGGTATAGGTATATTTTTCTCATACACAACAAAACATTTTACATTTTATCTAATACAATTCACAAAGTTACTTACTCAAAAAAAAAAAAGAAAAAAAAAAGAAGAAAAAAACACAGAGTTAAAAAAAATGTAAGGAAAGTAACTCATAAACTATACATGTATGCTATACTTTTGTTATGTTATCATATAGTTTGCACATATTCAATATCTGTGCTTTTGCAACATAAAGAAATAAATATTGATTAATAAGTAATAATTATCCAATAAGTGTTGCATATATGAAATTGTTATAAGTATCAAAATGTTTTACCCGTAGATAATACCCGTAGATAAAGAGACAACTATATTGTTACATTTTACATACGGTTATGTTAGTTTTAACGCTTGAAAGCGCAGTTTACATGTTTATTTTTATACTATTTACAACAGCAGTTAATATAGGCCAATAGAACACTACAAGTTCAAGATCGTTTGTTTTGAATTAATTGGCTTTTTAACACATTATAATATATATTCCTCTGGATATTTTTTTTTTCTACCAGTTAAAATACAAACTAATTATTAGTTAAAATGTTACATGACAGGTCCCATTGTCTCTATGACAAATAAACAATCATAATACAACTATTTATTGATACGTATAAAGTTATTGAGTGATTAATTTATTATCTTTTATTCTTCAAAATAGTTTTTCTATATTTCTGGTGATGTCATGGTATTATTAGTAATATATTTGTGATTGGTACAATTATTTGCAAAGAAAAGAGTGAAAAGGTAAATCTATCAAAACTTGTCGCTCTTGATTCAAAAGAGAAAAATCTTCATCCAAGCCACAGAAAAATCATCTTTAGTACAGCCTCCAGTGATAGAAGAGGATATGCAGTAATCCAGTATACTTTGACTTTAAATTGTCTTCGTTGTGTATTGACTTGTTTGTGTATGTCGTATCATTTAGTCATCAGAGTTCCATTTCTACACATCTTCATCGAAGAAACTTTTATATATATTTCTCAGCCTTGTTGTGCGAGATTTCATCGTTGATTTCAAGATGGTTGTACATCGTTTTCAACACTCATTAACTTTCATAACGTGACGGCATATGATAAACATTGATATATCTGCGTTGGACATTTTTAAAGTTGTTTTTATATGTTGAGTACTGTGTTTTCATATTCTATGTGGAAGTCTACGTTTTTACATACTACAATTTTTTTGTTGCTCATATGAATTTCCCTTCAACATTTTTATCAGTATCAATTATTTCCATTTATGGATAAAATATGTAAAAGTTAATTTTTTAGAAATGTAATGATCTATTATATCAAATCATTGCTGATTTGATCTAATTTATAACAATATGACGAATGTAATATAATAATGGAAAAGTTAAATTTAAATTATATTAGTTGTACCATTGAAATACATATATGTTTTAACAGTACATATATGTAGTCACAGTCCATGTCTGTAAATGTGGTCTAGCCTTAGGGACCTGTCGTCGTGTAGCGTAACATGTTGTCGAGACATTGATGAAAGCTATTTAACCAAACAGTTATACATGACTATGATTTATCATGTCTGCTAATGGTCAGCATTTCGATGTAACTCAGAATGACTCTGTGCTTAACATTGATTTATAGATATTACTCAACACAAACATGTAGGGCTATTTAAGGCCACCAACCCATGCATAGATTGTCAACTTTCCCCCAGTATTCGACCATGGGTACTGGGCCATACTTTGCCATGCGGAATAAAGCACTGAAACCACAACTCAGCATTTGACTTATACTCAACTTAACAACAACAACACACCACACCAGCTTTAAAGAGGACACACAGAACGCAAAGAAAAGAATACTTCAGTATCGTGGGAAACTGACGAGTGACTGCACTACACTTCGCTGCGCATAATTATCAGTGATCATGAGTGTAGCATGTAGTATGATTACCCAAAGGTCTCTCATGATGCTAATTATATATAGCTGTGAAACATGATTATAATGAACACACTTACAACAAATTCATGGTTATAACATTAATTTTCAATCATTTCCTGTTTAAGGTTCCTATATTATGTGGATATAGTGAACTATTCTTATAACGAAGTGATCCCCAGAGGTTCACGTTTTTTTTTACATATTTTTACTAATTCTATCAGAAAGTGAGATGGTCTTGCATTTGATCAGAAGACCTTCCTTTTCAATTGTCCTTGACAAGCTGATGGGTTTATACACCCAGTTATGGTATAAACATGAGTGGCTATTTTCTTGAACAAGTTACAACATTTATGAATGATTCCCCATACAAAGTAACATTAGAAACAAGTTAATGTATTTAAGTTTTGTGTCATTTTGAAGGAAATCTTTTGTATTCTTATCTTGTTTATAAATACATGTATTTTGATTTTATTTTGAAAATAATGTTTTAACTTTGTTAGCTGGGTCTTTTAGTCATAATAATGTCAAGATATTGTTTATATAAAGAGGTTTTCGTTCATTATACAGTGATAATACCCTGGTAACACTTTATTACATTTTGTATTTTATTGTATGTGAGTATGTCATTAAGATTATGTTTTATAACCTAATTCAATTTTGCCCTGATGACGCTGTCAAAAGACTTCCAACATTTCCACAATCTTTGCTGTATTTTAAAAAATCTTTTGTCCATTGTAAAGAAACTGTGTTATAGATAATGGATATTTCTAGGATAATTCAATTAGGCCATAGTTGTGGTTTTTTTTTCTGTTTTGTGTCCGCATGCTGGTAGGTTTTAGGTTTGTTGAGTAAATAAAAAAAAAAAAAAAAAAATTTCCAAACTGGGCAATAAAAGAGATTTTTACTATTTCCATAAATATAAAATCTATGGAAAGAAAACTTTTCTAAATTTGATCTGCTGAAATGAAATATAACTTATTTTTGTAAAAAATGTAAAAATCAGAAACAATTTGAACCTTCCTTAGCAAAACTTTGTGTTTCTTTGTGTGTGTGTTTTTTCGCCTTGCTGAATGGTAGGTTTAAGAAAATAAAAATGAGGCAAAACAGAAAAAAACACAACTTTGACCTAACTAACTGTTTTCACATGCCAACTATAACTTCTAACTGATTAATGCTGTAGTCGATCTATGATTAGACATATATATTATATATGTACCAGGTTACGATTCATATGTTCAGATAGAAAGATGATAATTTTCATTCCCTATATATGTGTGATGCAATGTGTCAAAATTATCATATAATCACATAGCTATTTGACTTAGTAGGCTATGAACCAAGAGACCTCTCATTCTCAAAACATTGCAACATTGTTTTTATGAAAAATGACTTTTTCAAACAAATTCTATACCAGCTGTTGTATACAATACAATGCAGCGATTATGCTATTAAAGATGCTCCACCGCCGACAGCATAAATGATATTCTTCATTTGAACAATAATTGGAGTTTAATCATGTATATTTATGCCTTCTTAACACAAAAAATAATATAGAATAATTTATTTCGTCTTTGGTACCTGCACAACCAGTTCTTCATTCCATATAGGATATAGTGCCACAGAATTTTTTCGGGATGCAATAATTATTTTTCATATTTTTAACTAGTAAATTAGTAAATTTAGAAGCTTAAACTTTTCAATGGTGGTAATGATGTAAAGTAAGTTACTTTTGTAAGTGAAGAAAAATACTAAATCTTCTGGTCCTGTTTTTGATATTGAAAAAATACCATTTGTCAGCGGTGGAGCATCTTTAATGAAATTTAAATTGGTGCATTCTGTAGTAATGACATATTGAACCTTGTGAAAATGTATTTGATTTTCTGGTCTCCGTGTTTGATGTGTGATATAGGTGCTAGTCCTTCCTTTAAAAAGCCTGGTGATACACTTGGAGTAAAATGTATTCAATATTATCTGCATTGGTACTGATAAAAAGTACCAAGTCTAAATGTGCCTTAAAGTTAGTTCATGTCTGCTTAGAGCAACTGCTGAGCTATGTCATTTCATGGCAACTAGTAAACCATACATCCGTTATGTTAATATTACATATATATTGGATGAGCTACAAGTGAATGAATATCTGAAGCATCCTTGGGTGAAGCAGTCTTTGTAGCAGTATATATAAACCATATAATATATACTCCGAAGACTGAAGAACCAGCCCCTTTGTTGAAGTATGGTATAAGATTAGCTGTCATCAAGTCCTTCATCTTATAGGTATATAACAGAATCATTCAATGAGAGAGAATTTTTGCTAGATTAAGGGGAACAAATCTTGTATGATCTGGTTTTGTCCTTTTCAAAGATTGTTGTAATGGACTACCGGGGTATATATTGTAATGTACGTAAAACTTTTTCTTAAAAATTCGCTCCTTGAGGAAGTCTTGTACACTACTTTTACAGGTATTAAAGTAGTATATTGCTCTTTTTATTAAAACAATCCATTGTGAAGTCTTCAGCTTACTGAATCATTGTACACATAATACACAGTTGGTTTGCATAAAGCTCAGCTCACTATGTATAACAGTTACATGTACAAGTGTACTGATCAAACCTTTACCAGAGTATTATGGTTATTTGTTGATGATAACTTCTGTTGACTCTGCAGTTTTATCATCATTTCCATTTTAAATCTTTCTTCTGATCTACATGTATTTTACACAATCTCTTAATAAATTATTATTATATACAGTGTTTGCATCTGTTAATTGTTAGTTTTTGTCACCGGAGTCCTTAGCAGGCTTTAAGTAAACATGCCCAATGTAACAGGTATCGTCATGATACAGTAAAACATGTTTATAAGGAACACACTTACAGAGAATTCATGGTTACAACATTGTGATTTTTGTTCCCAGGTTCCTATAAGATGTCTATAATGTGTGTGTATATATATAACAAACTATAATAAAGTGATTTTGTTGGACCAGAGAGGTTTGTTATAACCATGTTTTACTGTATGCAGTAAAATGCTTGGATGAATTGGGCTTCAAAATTTGTCCAAATCAATATAACTTGCCATGTATAATGACTAACCTGCTTTCGAGGGCATGTGTGTTACATAGGGTAAATCTATCATTTTCATGTGTCAGCCCTGTCCAGGGTTATAAACCTGTGCGTATACTACAGAATTGCCTGGGTAAGAAAACCAAATTGAGAAGTCATAACAATATATGACATTCCTTGCTTTATGGCGTCATATTAAATATAGCGAAATCAAAGGCTCGTATGAATGAGTCTTGTGTAATCTTTCAGCAACTTCTCAATGTCCTATTGTAAGACTAGGACAATAATGTAATGTTTACGATTACAACCAGACTTGTGAACATGAATGAACTTGGTGCCCCACTCCAAACAAAGGTCAAATCTGGTTAAATTCCAGTACTGACAATCTATATATAGTCAAACTAGGACAGAAGCAGATTCACTTCCCTACCTGTGCGACAAGTTCTGTGTATGTGAAGAGAAACAAGAAATCACAGAAGGCTACTTGGACTTCATTTGTGCATGCATGATTTACAACCATCCTTGATATTCCAGAGGCTACTACATTTGTATCATTCTCACATATATCTAGTAACAACTATCACTGGACTATATATATATCGTAGCAAAACTGAAGGCTTTGTCCAACAAATGTGACATGTAGTTTGATCCTAGAATGTACACCAAAAGAATTGAATAAGCTACACTATTACTGTATGACTATGAAGTTGGATGTTTCATGGCCTCTGCAAATCTTCAAATAAAGACTCTGAGGGCCTGTGATTGGTCAGTTCATTTCTCCTGAAATGCCTTCTTAAGTTTCACTATGACATAGTCTAAGGATGGATATAACAACAGTTGTAGTAACCCCTTGAATATCAAGGACCCTTGTATAAAGGAATATATTTTCTGGTTACAAGATACAAAGTCTTGCTTCATAACAAAAAGAACTCCAAACTCGTTTAAAATTGATATTTTTTAATAAAGTTGTATTATTATGTATTTACATTTGTATTGACAACGATAATGGATTAATATGTGTCATGGTGCAGTCTGTCCTATTGCCAGGGTAGAACTGCTGTATATCTTACATTGTATAATATGTTACCAACAGTTTTTGTCCGCAGACAGAAGGACTGCCGGACAGACGTGTCGGGTCATCCTAAGGCTTTCTTTGGTATGGGGAGAACGCCCCTCACAAGTAACATTTATATGACCAATGAATAGGCAAGCACCATCTTACAGCAAGAATCAATAAGTCATTATCAATGGAATCTCAAAAACCAAACACGATCATGCGTAAAAATTTCTTTACAGTTTGACAATAACACTGTTCTCCTAGTAATAAAAGAGTTGTACCATTTACACAGCTAAACAGGAATAAAAGTAAATTGTACTGTTATGGTCTTTTTGGTTATTTTAAAACAATTTCTTCTTTGGAGGTTTAAAATGATAACTTACAGATAAAAGTTCAAGAAATAAAAAAAAAAGTGTTCAAAATATAATATACCTTTCAGGACTCATTAAAGGCAGTTGACCAAATGTTCTGTTTAATGTGCAAACTAGTAAGTTTTTGTTAACTAAAGTCTGATAGACAACTAAATGTACTTTAAAATAGACAAGTTTATCCTTTGTTTTCTGTACATGTATATTTTTGAGATAGTAAATTTATCCTATCAAAATCTTAACTGCCTGTCTTGAAAAATAATGGAAAAATGAATTTCAATTTTGTAATTTTAGAATGAAGAAATATTTACTTTTGTTAGAATAATCTAATACAAATGTGATTTTTTTTCCTGAATACAAGTATAAAGTACTTTTCTGTCATGATACTGGTCTAACGGAAGATGCAAGCCCCTTATTCCTTTTCCTTAAAATTCACCATCTATATTAAAAGCATAACGAAATAATTGGAAAAACAAAATGTTCTTTAATTCATAAACCACATATATCAAGATAAGAATAAGAGGAAAATGTGATTTTTACTCGAGGATAATTTATTATAAATTAATGATTGAATCTTGACTATAATGCCATATTGTTTATGATTAATGATCGAGTTTTGGCAAGCTGTGGTATCCTATTCTGTACAGACACAACATCTACATGGTAAAGATATAATGTACAAACTTCATCGAATGAAAATCCATTGTGTTTCAGAAAAAATCTACACTTAACCTTAATTATATAAATGAAGTAAACAGATGTATGAAACAGAATGTACACGATCTTTAACCAAACAAAATGATAAACTGTGTGATATGTAAAATAATTTCTTGAGATCTAAGCAGGAATTTTGAGCTAAAACACACAAACACCACTATCCTCTGTCACTTGAATATCTGTAAAATGTTTTCAAAGAACAACATGATACATGTCTCATAAAACTTTTCATGAATTATATTCCTTAGGTTGATCTTACATATTTTATTTGATATCACATTTTAGCACTTTTGCTGGTGTAAATATTGCACTAGAAAGTTAATATAAGGTTTCACTAATATGAAAACTGCAATTTGTGCTAAGATTTGATAAATCTAATGTTTGCATATATTTGATTATTAACTTGCTTCTAAAACAAGTCCAGTACATTAAAAGAACATCATCAAACATTTGACAGGTAAAGCATTGTTCTCTAGGATACTAAATCAATTAACGCAGACTCTGATGGGTTTACCATAAAAATGAATATTAATACATGCCATTTTTGTATTTGTGTATCAAAGAGTTATCTGCCCTTGTTGGTAGGAATTGATTGTGAAGTCATGTGTTTGCAAAAGTAAAATCATATTTTCAGAGAAAAAAGATGTGGATTTCACACACAAAATAATGACATCTCAATGGATACCTAACTACCAAGGGTGGTAGCTATATAGCTCTATGATATACAACAACAGAATAGTTTATTCCATTTGATTTACTAAAACCACTATTTCTATCATACTGTAAAGCAAATCACTAAATATAACCTACAAAGGCAACATTTTATTTCAGAGATGTTTTTCAACCTTTATCAAATGATTTGCTGACTTAAATTAAAGAAATCAAATTCATTGAACCATTCTGTGAGTTGTCTCTTTAAGTTGTAAAGGATAATAAATTATTAAACTTTCAAATGATTAATTGCTAAAATTAGTCTACACTAACATACACATATGATTAATGACTAATTATCTAAAACATTCTTAAATACAGAATATACATATTGCACTTTGGAAACATACAGTTTAGATAATTTGTAAGTTGTTGTCACTTCAACACAAAATCTGTCAATATCACACATCAGCAGGATAAAAGTTTTCTATGATAATGACACCAATCACTCACCAATTTATAATATGGCAGCATGATATGTCCATATGCATCTTTTCTTAAAGAAAATTTTTACTAAAAAAAACACCTTTATTTTCTAGAGAGAGATTCTCTTGACAGAGATCTTGATGTTCAGATTTTTTTTTACCAAAATAATATGCATTTAGCTCTTCTGAAGATGTAATTATTGCCATATAATCTTTGTTGCCATGGAAAATAAAAGTACAGCTGAATAGTTTATCATACAGTGTAGAGTGGCAGATTTTATTGATCTACATTTGGTTATATTCAGTAATTAATAAAGAATAAATATGTATCTATATATATAGGCCTATATCAAACACTGTATCATCATAACCACATATACTCCTCATATTATAAGCTGCGAAAGCTGACTTTTAACAAACTCTTACAGTGTCTACAACATATCACTCACCAACCCTATAGTTTAGAATTACAACTGGCATCCAAACTTTAATCCAACTGAATTTCTAATATCACCATAGATACTGATTATCCATTCATAAACATGTTTACAAAACTTGTCATGTGTTCTTCATATCAACCAATGTGGAATGATGTCACAGGCAAGCAATAGCTAGCTATCTTGAGACACTGATGTTGTTAATACTTACACTATAGCTGTTGATAAACAATATATTGGATATTCTGCCAATAATTAAAGAGCAGCATTGTTTGTTTTAAAATTGTTACTGCATCAGTAAAACAAATAATGATGGTTATTTTCTCTTAAATTTGATCTAAATTGAATAAAAAATACTAAAATAAAATCAATCAAAATTTTTGCATGTCATGATCAATAATCACTCCTGTGTCTCCTAATTAGAGGATACATCACGGAAACTAAAAATATCTAAAACACTAAAAGCTGGCTCTAAATAATCAGGAACATTTGGAAATAAATGGCTGTAGTTGAATGTTACTTGCGGTAGTTTGGTCAAGTAAAATAATTATCTTTTCTATCAATGATAGAATGGCAAGGGAGGTAACCATGTCAATATCTATCTGTAAGATAAGTTATTCCTATTCATTTGAAATGCAATTCTTCACGCAATCTCAAGTGTGGAGGACAACACACCATTTGTTGTTCACCAGTATTAAAATGTCTGTAAACTTGCTGGTTTACTTTCTCCTCCTGGGAGATGCAGCCTTGGATATCAGGGGAGGTGAGCTGTAGTCCAAGGCAGGTAACTGGATGCTGTCAGCTACATCGGCATCAACTCACCTCCAAGTTTTGGAAACTTTTAACCATGTCCAGCACCTTGGACTGTCTTTTGTCGCTGCACTTTTCCACCACTGGTTTGTCACGAAGAAGAACCTTCTGTAAAAACAACCAAAATTATTGTAGTGTAATTTGCTAGCCATGATTAATCAAGTCTCTCCTTCTCTCTCTTTCTTTTCTTTCTTTCCTTTTTATGATTTTATTCATCAAAGTTTTCATAACTTAAAAGAGCTTTTTTCATTAACATTGTTTGGCTTATAAATTTGTTGATTTGTTTTCTGTAGTTTGTTGTTTAAAATTCTCATAAGGTATATAGTACACAAATCAACTGTTTTGTAATTGTGACCTTTGTATGTTGTTTCAAACTATTGTTTTTCAAACACCAAGTAAATGTCTTCTAAAAAAATAACAGGAAATGTTTACCATTAATTTATTGATTTGATATGAAATATTAAATCTGAACTTACAAAAAATATTCATTTGAGCATTAAAGATAAGGTTCGATCAAGGGGAAAGCGGCTACATGACGTCATAAAATGAGTAGTTGTTTGCAAATAAAAATGGGGCATGCATATATTTATATGTATGATAATCTGTTATTATGTGGGAGAAAAACATGTCTGGTAATGTGATATGATCCTTAATTAATTCAACCTCCAAGGATTCTGTCCTCTCAAAATTCCTTCTCTTCTCTTCGAATTGTCATCCTACAGACCAAATTATAAATGTTTTCCTTCAACAAACTCCCTAAATGCGGTTGCAACTTATGATTTATTTGACACACAAACAGGTAAACAAAATTACGCACATAACATGCAAATTCACAACAAAATACATGTACAGAGAAAAAGGAGCAAGTATGTGACTGGATCAAGAAGGATAACTCAAACTCATTTACATCCCAATGGTAATTCCTACACAAGGGAGATAACTCTTCTGGATCTGACATGGCAGAGATGAAAACACACTGACTAAAATATGAATGAAAACCTGGGGCAAGCTTGTAATGAGATACATATTCCATTTTTACATTCATCAGCTTGGATGCATCTCAATTTTTTTTATCAGCCTGGATGCATGTTTTATTTCTGAAATTTTATGTGAAAACAAATTTCATTCCAATCCTGAGAGTAGTAAAATCAGGGTATTAAAACAGGGATTTGGCAGCATGCTGCGCAGTATATAGGTTACTTACATGTCCTAGGGCTATTCTCCTGCAGCAATTGAAATTAATTAATCTTTTAACCTACTGTAGTTAAATGTTCGGAAACTTTGACATAATTATCAAATCCTTTCTCGTTGCCTTACATAGATTGTGTATTTGCACAAAGTGACTCTAGTTTTTTAAACTTTGTCTTTTTACAACTTTAGCAGATTTTGTCAACTGGTTTTTAGTAGTGTATTTTTTTTTAATTGAACCCCAAACTAACAGCTAGAACAATATATGTGCAAGGTGTGAACTATTGACATTGAACAGCCATTTCATTAGACAAACTGCAAGCAAAACATAAAAGTGGTCAAATCAGCCAAAAGCAGCCTGACTGAAGCAAATTCTGCAAAAATTTCCATAACACTAGCAAAGGTGTTGGCAGCATATCTATCCACTTACTGGTCTTGAATAATGAACAGTCTGGGCAAGGACAACATGTGTATTCCTGACATTATTATGCAATTAATCAAATTAATTAAAGTCTCTGATAGTTTTCCTGTTGTGAATTAAGTTATTTACAAAAAACAGATAACAATAACATATAGCCATTTAATTACTCACCTCTTCTAAGGCCTTTGAGGGTTTCTTTGGGGGAACAGGTCTCTCTGTTTTCTTTTCTATGATTTCTATTTTGATTTGTGGTTCTTTTTCCTTCTTCTTGGCCAGATTCGCCTTCCAGGCTGGTACAGAGGATGAGGAAGACGTAGAAGGTTGACTACCACCACCGCCAGTTGTAGAACTCTTGGCCTCAAACTTTGATCTGTTTGACAATGTCCTTTGAACTGGCTCACTTTCTTTCTTTGTATCTGGGGCTTTTTTGTTTCCGTTAATTTTTTCCTTTTCTTCCTTGCTCGCAACGCCTGAGGATGATTTCACACTACCCCTGTTAAACGAGGCACTCTCAGATTTATCTTTGTCTTTTAAGCTCCGTACTAAAGATGGCCCCTCCTTGTTTGCACTAGAAGTATTTGAACTATCTGTAGTTACTGGTTTGACACCCACTGAAGCATTTGCCTTTGTACCAACAGCTGATTGTCCTGATGCAGGTTTTGTACCTGCTGATGACGGTACAGTGGTCGGTTTAGCCCCTGCAGATGAAGGAGTAGGTTTTGTCCCTAGTGACTGTCCTACTGAAGGTTTGGCCCCTATTGATTGTACTAGGGTTGGTTTAGTCCCTACTGACTGTCCAGAAGGTTTGGCCCCTACAGAGGGTGCAGGTTTAGCCCCTAGAGATGATTGTAAAGGAGTTGTCTTGGCCCCTCCTAATGATGACAGAGGGTTAACTTTAGCCCCAACAGGTGGAGAACTTTCCTTCTTCACAGGTGGAGAATTTTCCTTCTTATCAGCTTCCCTTTCCTCCTTTTCTGCATCAGCTTGTTTTCGTCTGGCTAAAGCAAACCATAATGGTTCGGTAGCATTACCTGTGTCTTTCCGAGATTGACGTTTTGGCTCTGATTTTTTAGACAGAGCTGATGATAATGTATCTGCTTTACCCTCCACGGATTCCTCTTTCACACTTTGGCTTAAATTACTGCTAGCTGCAGCATTCTCTTTCATTTTCTTATCTAAAAACTCCTGCGAAACTGGCTGTACAGGTAAAGTTTTACTCCGCGACTGTCTCTTCAGCCTGTAGTCCTCGCGGGGTGAAGCTAGTTTGTTAGATAGAGATTTACTCTTCTCATGTACAGAGGGCGGTGTACTGTCTTTACTAGACACCTCAGCCTTTACCGGTTCAGCTTTGGTATCTGTTACATTTGGTTTTGGCTGTACATTTTTGTTTGGTTCCTCTGAAACTGTATTCAAATGTGGAGCTTTACCACTGTCTGAAGACGATGTCTTCCTTAAAGGCTCTTTCTTTAACACATAAGTTATCCCCCCTGTGGAGGGGGCAGCACCTGTAGGTGATGTCTTTTTGCCATCAGATGGCAGCACAGATGGTGTAACCTCATTGGAGTCCTTTTTCACTTCTAAGAAATCCTCCTCTGAGAATTCCTCATTTGTTCTCTCCTTTCTAACAGACAATCGTTTGTTGAAAGCCTTTGCGAGCTCGTCTCCACTTGGAGGAAGCTGAGGAGGTTCAACTAGACTTTTTGGACGAGGCCTGGTGCGGAGTTTGACCGCCCCAAGAGCCACTGGGCTGACCGGTAGACCAGGCATTTTATCCTTATCAGCCTCTGTCACACTCTTTCGTTTACTAGGACTACCAGTGTCTACCTCCAGGGACGGACTGACAGTTTCAGTATCAGCATTGGATTTATCTTTACTGGCACCTGCAAACAAGCCACAGACTATGATCAGCCAAATGGTTGAAAATAAACCTAAACTTACCATCTTTATAATGTCACTTTTACATTAGAATGGTAAGAGTTTTTATTTCACTTAACCCATCATCATCTTTATGGAACTACATATATAGATTGCATACAATTTTGTCATTTTATTCATGATTTCTAAAAATATAACTTCAACAAATACAATCAGATGTTATCTTCTCACAATGTATGCATGGTTATTATTTAAAGATGCTCCACCGCCGACAAATGGTATTTTTTCACTATCAAAAACAGGATCAGACGATTTAGTATTTTTCTTCAGTTACAGAATTACTTACTTTACACCATTACCACCATGGAAAAGTTTGAGATTTTCATTATATTTTAAGTTAAAAATACAAAAAATAATTAATTGCATCCCGAAAATATTCCGTGGCACTATATCCTATATAGAATGAAGTACTGATTGCCCATGCACCAAAGGCAAAATATTTTTTTTTTCATTATTTTTTGTGTTAATTAGACATATATATACATGATTAAACAACAGTTATTATTCAAATGATGAACATCATTTATACTCTGTCAGCAGTGGAGCATCTTTAACAACATTGTTTATTTCTCATCATATCAACAAATTTCCACTCAAGAAAGTCAATGAACTCAAACATTTCATTTTCACAGGCCAAGAGACCATTTTCTAATATCGTCTGGAGAAGCCAGGAGACCATTTTTTATAGATTACTTTGAGATATACCTACCAATCTGGATACTTGTTTTATTGTCCTTGACGGAGATCACCGGTTCCACCTCAGTAGGTATGGTACCCTCAGTATCAGCAGTTCTTGCCTTGGCCTCAACATCTGGGGTTTTCACCCCCTCCTTGGTAGATACTACAGGCTTGACATCGTCCAGAGGTTTTGGTGTTGATACTGGTGACGGTATTTCTTTGGGCGGAGACTCTTCCTTCAGCAGTGGCAAGGAAGCTGCTCCTCCCGAAGGTCTCTGTTGACAATTGGAAGAACAAAATAAAAGCTTTTTTAAATTAGGTCAAGAATCAAAGGGATAAAATATTTGATGAGGCAAAAATATTTGGAGTTAACATAAGCACTCAAAACAGTAATTGTAATAAATCAATGAACAAGATTTGGCAAAAATCATTTCTAAGTTGTCTTCAAAAACTTTTTATACAAAATGTCAAATAATCTACCAGTATCTGTCTTCATTTGTAACTTCCTAATTATGTGATAATTCAATATTCGGAAACAAAAGTGAAAAAAAGAAATTGATATTCTATATCCATGAGTTTGGTGAGATAAGATGGCTTCGCATGAGATGGAAGAAACAGAAGCTATCCATAAACACACATCAGTTATCTGATCTAAACGGGAGATTTAATGTTCTCATCTGTCTGTTGGTCATTGACTGTGTGTGAGAGATGTAACCTAGTTATATCATTCTACAGTCAATCTCATTCTCAAGGCTAAAGCTTCATTTCAAACAGTAATAGGAATCTGGAATACTTATAACCATAATAATACACAGACCTTTTAATGATTCAGCGTGAAGATCAAAGATTTTAATTCTCCTCCAATATACTGTTAGTAAATGAAATGTTCTCCACATACATAAATTCTAGAATCTGACATCTTTGGTGTTACAAACTGACTTTATTTGATTGGAATTTTTTGTAAATAACAATGTGTATCTAATATATGTGGAAACATGCAAGCTCAAAATCAATCCTTATCTGAAGTAACTTCTCTACAATGAAACATAAAAATACTTGTATTTGGCCTAGAGGATCAATGTGTATATAATATGTGTGACTAAAATTGGAATGTATATAGAAATGTATATAGGAATGTATATAGAAATGTATATAGGAATGTATATAGGAATGTATACATGCAGAAATGGAAATTACAGTGCCATCATGTACAATAACATATCGTAGAAATTTACTTAAGGAAATAGTCACACAGAACTTTAAAAACCAATTAAGTATCTAAATAGTAGACAGGTCATCAACAATCAAATTTTTGGTATACAACTATCCAGCTTAATTAATTTTACAATAAGATTATTTCCCCCTGGTTTCTGTACAGAACAATCACGCTACATTTCACAATAAGATCACCTCCCCTTGATTTGAATGTAAACCTATCCAGCTATACTTTATCACAAGATTATTTCCAACTCATTTGTCTACAGAAACATTCAATAACATCTTTCGCTAGCTTGAATACTGAACTCTCCAGCTGCAAGGTTATTTCCCCTTGTTTAGTGAAGAGATCTATCTAGCTAAAGTTTAATTACCATAAAGTTATCTCCTCTAGTTTCTGTACAAAACTTCATGTATTACTAAATCTATATACAAGATTACCCCTACTCACTATATCCCTTCAAACAAAAGGGTTCTCTATGCCTTCAGATGAATAATTCCCCATTCCAGAGATAGCTAATTAAATGATCAGGTCTTAACATACCTATATCAATTCATAATTTTTCCTATCTATCCTAAATACTCCACCCAATCCAAGACAAATGAGCCTAGTTACAGGAGATGGAGAAAGACTTACTGTTCTTGCACGCTGACTAGAGGCCCGACGCTGCCTCGGTTTAATAGAGATCTTGTGTTTAGCAGCTTCACTGTCCAGGACCTGAGTATCCAACTTGACAACATTTAAATCCACATCCATTTTGGCACCTGAAAGAAATGAAATACCTTTATCACTATTGAATGGTTTACCTATCAGTACACCTGTGAATCATAATTAAGACACAATATGTGTTTGTCTATGTACTGTTATATTGATAGATGAAAGGTATCCATATTGACAATTACGTCAACACAAATTTGCTTCACAGAGATTCTTCAAACAACATGGAAGGACATTAAAGATATATGTACTATCAATACATATCAAAAGAATGATCAAATTCAAATAAATCAATGGACAGATGATTGAAAATCGATGACTGCGTCTGACCGGTGATAGTTACCTTGTAATATACACCTGGATAATGACTGATACACAGGGATATTATTGATCAGTTCTCACAATATAAATGTCACCAGGTGAAAAATAAGAAGATTCCTTACATATCAAATCCCTGTACAATAGCTCCTGATTACCTGCATAAACAGTGACTTCTAAATATAGTCAACAGAAAGTTACCTGTGTGTATGACATAAAAATTATGTAGTGTTTAAGCCTTAATATGGTGAGTAAAGTGTGCCTATTTAGATTTTTAAACCCAAGTAATTGAACATGTCAGGTGAAGTCAAACTAAAGTGTCAGAACACAAGTTACAAAGTCACTCACCTGTGACTTCTAATTCAATCTAGGTTTAATACCCAGTAAATCTACAATTACGGTAGTCTGTTCGTGACCTACAATTTAGGTTAAATCTGCAATGTTTTTACCATCAATTAACGCTCCAAAACTTCAAAAGAAACAGATTTCTATTAAAACCCCACCCAAAACCATATTTATTGACAAAGAACAAATGGTTCATGACAAAATAAAACTATTTGATAATTATGTCGGCCAAACTATATTAAAATATTTTTGCATGGGTTTTATAGGGTGTGTATTCAAATGAAAAAAGATTAAGTTTATCCCATTCAGATGTCTGATGTATAACATAATGTTACTACTATCAACTAATAATTTAAATTGGTGTCAGTCCTTTATTTGGTTGGTAAAATAAAGTTTACAACATTGTATCACAAACCTGACACACACGTCTTATATGACCTATAGAATACTACCCTTTGCTAAGTGTCCTACGACAGAGCCACATTGAGGACCTATCACATATCTTTTGAATTCTCCTGCATTAATGGCCCTGTTCAAGTTTGTACTCTTGAGATCCCATGGTTGTTACATAATAACTATTTCTTTGTTTATTAACTAGGACCTCTGGTTTAGCTGCTAGGATGGATACCCCTGGTTTAGCTAGCTGCTAGGACGAGTACCCCTAATTTAGCTAGCTGCTAGGATGAGTATCCCTTTTGTAGCTAGCTGCTAGGATGATTACCCCTTGTGTAACAAGCTGCTAGGACAAGTTCTCCTGGTTTAGCTAGCTGCTAGGACGAGTACCCCTGGTTTAGCTAGCTGCTAGGATGAGTTCCCTTGGTTTAGCTAGCTGCTAGGACGAGTACCCCTGATTATGCTGGTTCGGTTTCTCCATCTAACCTAAATTTGAGTCTCACCAGTGACCCTAGCCTTGAGGAACGTCAACATCCAATTTTAGAGTCTATTTAAAATAAGTGCATGATTATATCAGCCTAATCTGAGCAAAACATACAGAAATAGTGACTGGTGTTTTTCCTTCAAAATCCTAATGCATGTTCAACTTGTTTTTACACAATTTAAAGACTTTAGACTAAAAGTTGAGTCACACGCCTCAAGGTAATTCCTGCCAGGGCACATACACTATTTATGAAGCCTGTTTTATTAAAACAAAAAGATTACAATGGTATTGATTAGGATGAGGTGAGAAGACACTTGGGACTTTTCCCTCACCTCCATCAGATCTTGATTAACAGTGAAGTTTACATCACACAGACTGTAATCACCAGTAATCTTCCCCAGTAAAACCGTCCCAACAGACAAACATACTGCAGATCTTTTTCCTGTGCTAAGTCGCCGGTGAAACGGCTCCAAATTTAGACATTAATGATAAACACCACATCGAATCTGACTTTCTTAGTGTCTGTGGGCCTCTGGACCAATATACTTGCTGACCCTGTTTTCTCATTATTGTAGGAAGTCCCTGAATACAGCAATATTAGAATTATAAATATGACTTCTAACTCAATAATTCAATAAAAGGATTAACCTGATGTTTCTAAAATTTCTCTCCTGGACAAGGAAGTTTTATTCACCGAGAGAAGATAAAAAAACTGCATTTTTGAAAGTAAAAGTAAACAGTAGAATGTTTGATACAGGTTGTAGTGTAAATATAAATGGCCAAAACATCCTTTCATTAAAAGCATGTGGGACAGACTTAGATGTAAATAATCAGCACCATTAGGACAGACAAACAGCACCATTACCATAACATTGCCAACACTTCCTGGAACCTCACAGATAGGGGTGGTCCTGTGTCAAATTTCAATCTATCTAGCAACACAGACTCGAGCAAATAAAAATGAATAAAAACTTTTTTTTTCTACTTTTCCTTTGAAATTGTTCATAAACCTAGGTATCCTGACCACATAAGGAAATGACATGAGTCAAAGTTAAGCATCATTAAATGGTTTTAGAAGTTGAATGACTGACCATCTTTTAGGGAATTTCAACTTTTAAAAATCTAACTGATTCTTACACAGAAACCTTATCTTAGACATGCCTTATCCCTGGTATACCCAGTACATTCCAGGCTGATCCGGACCCAGCTCTGTACAGGAAACCTTATCTTGGACATGCTTGATCCCTGGTTTACATTTCAACCGAGAACGTACAGGAAACCTTATCTTGGACATGCCTGATCTCCAATACACATTCCAAATCACACCTCACAATCAGGCAACAAATCTCTGCACGTATTGATCATATGTCACAAACACTCCATTTAAAATTGTAATCAGATTCCAGCCATTATCCGCACTATATGTCCTATGGGAAACATCACACATTCCAGTGACTTCCGATAGTTTATAGTCCTTGTGGTGATGTCTAAAGGAAACTGCTCAATACAGAAACTTACTGATAGTATCTACGACGTTCCATTTTTTCTGACAAAAAATAGTCTAGGGATTTCTTGAAAATTTTAGGTCAGTTGAAAGAAATGATATCTGATTGCTGTAGCTGAATGTGTAATCTATTGGATTTTTAACGATCAATACAATTAAAGTGAACAGTCGGGCAAGGATGGCTTAAGTCTGTAAAAATGGTGTGAATGTATCCAGTATAATTTCTTATGAAATGGAAAAATAAAATCTCTCGCCAAAATCTGTCTGAATATGAAGAAATTAATTTAAAGTATAGGAATCGTAAAACGTCCTCCCGGCTGACTATGTCCGTGGTTACATTTACACGCAGCCTCGCTTTCAATGCTTTCAACTTTCCTTTACTTTAATGGTCAGAACTAGGAAACGTAAGCAGAACTTGGCCGTCATATTAATATATGAGAACTTTTGGAAGGCCAATGAATGCATTTAGACTGGTTTTCTTTGCCCGACTATTCACTTTAAGCCAGTCGATTAAGACCTCCCAAGGGATCAAGAACAAGAGTCCCACAGGACCTGTATCATTCACTGACTTCTTTCGTGATTATCACAAAAACTCCTACAATTGTTATCTACCCACCACATATAAGGGTCACTTCAGACTTGATACATAATCCATTTACAGCTACATACAATATACAAATGTTCACCCAAAAATTCTGCTACATTTGTCAATTGTTTCATCTTTTGGTTTCTTATTGATATGTGTAATGACACCTAGAATATATCTGAGGGTCACTTCGGACTCCTTACTCCATCAGAGTCCACAGGCACATGACCACACATTATCCTGTGTTGATGATCAAGCTAATTCATAGTGATCCATGACAAATGCTAAATATAACAGCTAGAATACTTTGACCTGATTCCCTCTGTACAGGTTCCTGGGTTAAGGTAGATTTTAATTTAGTCAGTGATCATTACAACTTTGACCTGATTCCTTCGGTACAGATTCCTGGGTTAAGGTAGATTTTAATTTAGTCAGTCTATATCATTACAACTTTGACCTGATTCCTGTGGTACAGATTCCTGGGTTAAGGTAGATTTTAATTTTGTCAGTATTTTAATGATTTATTTTAATTTTGTCAGTATATCATTACACACCTGTAACACCTCATACTAAACTCATCCTCTATACAAGTACTAATAGCCAGGTCAGATAATTAAATGGTCATTTAGCAGTAACTCTGGCTGACCCCTGTGACATGTTTAATGGTCTGAATGAACATTTATCACGTTTCTGTATATAGAGCATTGTTAGTTTAATGATGAAAAAAAAATTCTGGCCCCAGTTTCATCCATATTCCATCACTTAAGGAAATCTCTCCAAATTAGATATCCCCTGGAACCATTTCTTGGCTTAATTGTAAAAGCAATTAAATATCTATAATGGTTTTCTGTGGGAAGTTTGAAGATAAGGAAGTTCCTTCCAATCCTACCACCATAACCAGTATAGTAGTGGTATTAGTGTGTTAAACCTATAACTACAGGTCTCCAGGAATACACCTCCAATAATCAACCCATAAAACGGATATAAGTAGGAAACAGGCAGGAAACATCCAGACTTCCCTGGCTCGGGGAAGGTGACACAGGGTTACCATGGCAACAGGATGCTGTTCATCATAGTAACAATGAAGATGTGTACTTACAGCCAATCAAATGGTAACAGACCCAGTTACACATCCTCTAATTAAAACTTACCAGGAGAATGAGCAGTCTTCTGTGGTGTACTACCTCCTACCGAGTCCTGCCATTTAGTGTTAAAAAGGACATCCTGAAAAACACCAAAATATCTGTCCTATATATTGTATACATGGATATATTTGTGGGGGATTAATATTTCGATTTCTATGTGTAAACATTTCTCGAAGTCATTAATTTTTCGATAAATATGGCCTTTTGCAAAATAGTTTCATTTAGACAAAAAACCTTTCACGATGGGAAAAATTTTGCACTAAAAAGTAATTTGGGTAATTAGTGTAAATTTCCACATTTACAGTACAACAAATCATGGAATCTAACCAAATGATATAAACAGTTAAATATGCATTAGCAGCCACCTCTGTAAAAAGACCACCTGCTTAAATAAGAACATTTTCTCAGGGTCCCAATTGACCAATTGGCCCTGTGTATAAAGACCTCTTGCCTATAAAGAAAGTTTTTACTATGACCTTCGGGTAGTCATTATAGACAGGTTTGACTGTATATAGTACAATTTTGTAATTTCTCTTTTTAAGCTATAATCATCCAGTCATAATGACCTTTAGGCGTATATATGGACACCACCATATCACATCTGTGTCTTAGAAGTTCTCTCAAAACTTTGACAGACTACCCGGGACATTTGAGTGTATTTAGCTACCCAATGTTCCAGTCAACGCATACATCACTCACATCTATAAGTAAATTGGTGCAAAACCATTTATTTTCTAGTCATGGGAATTCATGGTGCATTTTAGAAATCAAAACATTTTTTAAACTCTGTCTAAATCCTCACAAATACCAGGACCTCTACATTTTTTTACCTCTAGAAAGTCTTTAAACTCCCATACTTCTACTGAATCAAGACTTAAATGGGCGGAGGTAATTAAACGTATATGACAAGTAAAAACTCGAAAATTACATCACAAAATCTCAACCCTGACATCTGCTTTAAATAAGGCTTTCCTGCCTCTCCGAACTAAGACCTATCTTTGACTCAAGTCTTATGCTGTTGCCAGTTATAAATTTGATAGTTTTTAAGATCAAAGAGACAAGAAATGGTTGAGATTTGAAATTTTAACACTCAGAGGCTTGATCTTATATAATACACAGTTTATATAAACATCGTTATAAAATCACAATAAAATAACTAGAAACATCTTTATTGGTGTGGTTTTTAGAAGAAGTCAGTAATTATAGAAATAGTGTGCTGATAACTGTAATAAAAACAACCTGTAATCTGGGTCACAGACCTGGATAGTATCCGTGGTAATAAAAACCTGATGGGAATATTGAATTACTTACTGATGTCAGAATGAGCATTGGGTGATGAAAAGCTTTTTGATTGAGACACATCTGATACACATTTTCAATTTTGGTATTAAATCATTTTTTTATCTTGTACAGGCTACTGAATCTGCTTGGTTCATCTACTCCCAAAACCTAACCCAGTCCCCCCAACTCTAGTGAAGTTCTACAGAATACTGGGATACAAAACATCGCCTCTGGAGCACCACACCTCTGACCTACAGTAAAACTTAACTTCCTTATCACCCATTATCTGTTTATTTTAGCAAAATGTGGCCTCCCTCCTTCTTATTCTAGCCATAATAACTCTTTGAATTAAAGTTACAACCCTCCTTCAGATTTATAGCAATGCATGCAAAAATGGCGATATATCTCTAGTCCAGAATAATAACATTAACTTGCCAAATTTGTTTCTATACATTTCAGTGTCATTGCTATGGAAAAAACATTTCAACTCTAAAATCAGGATTAGGATGGTAAGGCACAATGAAACTGGATGGTATTCAATTGGTTAGCTTTAGAATTATAATCAATTTACACCTGTAAATCTTATCACTATCTGTTAATCAACAAACTAATACCACAACATGGTCAAAGGAATACATGCAAAACTTATTCAAGACAGGGCATTGGTTAAATGTATCCCTCCCTCCTTTTATGAGTGGCCCCAAGGTCATAAAAACTCATAGATTAAAGGGAAATTGACAAAAATAAGCACATAAATAATTCAATAACTAGAGGGCAAATTAGGAATTATTCCATAGATGTAGAGTACATAGAATCAATTTGTTTTCAGAAAAACACTAACCTCAGTAGGGTCTGCTGCCAAAGTCCGCGAGTCTTGACTTCCAGGTTTTCCTTCAACAGGTGGCGGCTGGAAAACACAAAGAATGTAAATGTTTAATCAACGAGGATTACAGATAAATGGGGTTTGATTCGAGTAGGACCTGTCAGGATAATGGAAACACCACTTCCAAGGCCTACTTATATAACAGACAGTTAATCTGGTAAACATACACAAACACACAGAACACTGACAATGTAGCAGCTAATCTTCTGTCAATGGGTACGATATAGCTACTGCCCGTAAATCACATCCATTGGTAAAACATTTGACCACTTTCTGTTAAGTCATCTCATATGACGTGCACGTCTAGGTGATTTAAGCTGTTTACCATATCCACCCTGTTTGGTATCCCTGTTATACAATACATGGAGTAAAGAAATCCAACTGGAAGATATTCCTCGGAGATTACAGTAGAAATCTGTCACATTTAATATCTGGTCGACATCAAAGTCAGGTTTTTCCCCATATTACAGTCAAAGATGCCAAAATGAGCTTTTACACATCAGAATATTAAATGTTGTATCGATTGAAGTGATCAAGGTTTCCCAGGACAGAATCAATGTCACACCATCGTATTTTCAAACTAAAATGATATTTTTTTCTGTCTCCAGGCTGCAGAGAATCTAATATTTACAAGGCTGGCCTAGCTGCTATACATGTAAACAAGTGTGTCACGGCTTGATACACTTGCCAATCAATTGCACACTGTAGCCTCCTTGATTCCTGACACTACTCAAGTACCACTAGGGTTGACTCATCTGTGATGGGGATCAGCTCTACAAGTGGTTCTGTACAACACCAGTTGGTATGTTACAGAGGAACTTATCAACCAAAAGATCCTTATTAACCTTGTAATATTGCTACCCAGGCTATGTTCCTCCTTGGTCCTATCTCAGCCCTGCTTCACAGGGTACCTGTAAACACTGGTGCAATACACAACATGTTTTGTAGAATTTATCAAGGTGAGTCCACAGTACCAGTACCATGAGCTATGGTAGGAAATTATCAAAGTAATGAGTCCATGAGAGAAACGTACCAGGTAAGTCCAGGTCTATTATAATAATTACTCATACAGTATACCCTATACACCATGCACTAGTTCTGATCAAAACACAAATGTATGACATTATTGTTTGATATACCATGTAGATATATGTTTGATTACACCTGAAGGTCGTGACTTACCTGTACAGGTACAGACAATTACTGATTAGGAACAATTACAACTGATATAAGTTTTCACCTGTAAGTATAGAGTGATCAGTGACCTGACCATATATGGTCATAAACCTGTTAACTTTTCGCCATACACAGTAGTAGGCCGACTGTGGGTATGTGTATACATATATTGTGTATTGACTTAAGCTGTAAGGCTGCCAAAACATCAAATTATCATCAGATATATCCTTACTGTACATAGATATTTCTCACCTTAAGAGAATCAACCTTTTAACAACTAGACACTACTTATGGTATGATTTTGGCAATGTTATAATAAATTGATGATCAGAAGAATAGGAAACTCAATTGGCACCAATCAGACTTAAGACTCTGGGGTATAACTTCCTTTAACACCTGAAGACTCCAAATATAACTTCCTTTTAACACTGTAACATATAACTAACAAAATCATTAGGCCCGACACCCCTACATGAAGGACCATTATTTCTTACTGACCTTTGACTACCAGGACTGACAGCACTGTTAGTTTAACCACTTATCCATGAATCAGGAACACTATATAATAATTATTATACTGTTAAATACAAATGTTCCTGAAGAAGCCACATATATATCTATAGCCAATACACATTGATCAATCATCAGAACACAGGAGTGATTGTTTCTGCTGACCTACTGGTGCCCTGGACATTGGTCACTTGTCCTGATTATGACCCATTAAGATGACTATAAGGTAGGTGTACCTGGAGCCCTGTCCAGTAATAATGACCTATGACTGTAATGAAGACCTTTGATTAGATACAGACCAACCCTCCACACAAGGTCCCCTCTGTTTATACCTATTGGATGTCCACAATGGTAGAACTGTTCACAACCAATTACTGCTCCTTAAACCACAGAATACCTAGGGAGGCGATACCAGTATCAAATAACATAGGGATAACCTCTCAGCTCCAATTTTCTCCTGAACAGTTGATGTCCAATGGGAAATGCAGATCACCGGGACATTACATGAATCGCTCTTCCCATTAAGTGGGCTGACCAACTGGACATATCAGTATTTAGGTACACTCGATTAGCCTTGCATTAGGTCTAGCATATGGTCAATAGTAACTAATTATAAGTTACACACAAAGTCAATTATCTGTTGTAAACAACTTGTTGTGAGCATCCACTGGTCACACACTCCCTTATATAGTGAATACCTATTCAATCTAATACATTGTAGTTCACTTAATACCATCAATAGGTCTGTACCTATGAGAATACAAAGTGATAAATGCGTGATATTTATAAGAGGACTAAGATACCTTTGTTACATGACAATCCTTAGACAGGTAAAAACTAGGACACCTGTGTGTGATATAGTCCTCATCAACACCCAAATAATCACCAACATCTCGACAGTTTATTGTAACTCTAGCTAAGTGTAGGTAGATATAGGGACAAAACAATTTGTGTTACATATGTAACGACTGCCATTACACCACAAACATCAAAGTGCTGCTGTTCTGACTAATGTTATATGGCCTCTATATACCGGTATTGTTGACCACCAGAAACATATCCTGGTCAGATAAACTGACCACAATGAATCTGTACCTATTAGATTTTTATTACTTCAGGTACCTGTAGGTCTAGATTAGATGTGGGTTGTGTAATACCATTCCTCCCTACCAATGTAAATAGGCATAACACAATCCCTCAACTGTGTACCTACATTTCAGTACATTAAGGTTGGGATGTTCAACAATTTGTACAACTGAAAAATTGAATATTTTCTTAAATCTGAAACAATATTACAAATTAATGTTCTTCAAAAACATTTTGCAACATTAAGATTATATACAATGATTTGATTTTTTATAACAGCTTTATACTGGTAACTATGGTAAATGTATCACTACCACAAGACAATGCAAAGACAATGCATGTACTTACAGGAAAACCTTTCTGTACTTATCTCTGCTATTGTCCAGCACAATTCACAACACAACACCCTCTATGTGTATCCAATACATATAAAATGTAGGCTGATTATATTCTTCTTACAAGTGTGGACAAAATGGAATATTCCTAGAAGACATTCAGAAAAATTCTTCATCAAGCAGATAAAGAATAATTGCCGATCCAGAGAAAGTTATTTGCTCACTTAGATATTCACAAACTGTTGATAAGACTTTACATCCACAAATGTCGAATGTCAATACTGTAAATATGTACACTGCAGTAGTAACCAGAGTAAGATATATCCACTAGGACATGCGATAAAAACTTTATAAACTGCCGATAAGGATTCAGTACATCAACACTGCCAGTCCATCAGATTACATCTGTACTGCAGCGCAGATAGAATTCACTATACAGTGTAGGAATTCACACAGTATTATATATACACACGGTAGGACATAATACTGTCAGGGTATCAGTCTGTCAGGTAAATGTACGATACATGGTGCACATGTATATAACCTTATGGACATACAGAGGTCAGACAGGTAACAAGGGACAGTGATTACAGGTAAGTATATGGTGACAGAAGTGACCTTATAGTTACTAGTACCAGTACAATATCAGTCATAATCTATAGGTATACTACAGTCATGCTCTCTCTATAGAGGCCCAGTCCCGATCGATTCCATATGATTCCTTCAATTTTCACTTTGATTTCCATGTCCTTTATCGCCATTCCTGATGTCAAATTTAATTATTTTATCCCGATCAAATATTGATCCTATACTATAAAGTATAGGGAATCTTTTCTCATTAACCAATCTTAGCAAATAATTGTTTTTTTGTTGTATGAGCAGGTCTTTCAAGATTTTTTTTTTCATTTCTTTTTTTCTCTCTTTTCTACTCTTTTTTTTTTTTTTTTTTTTTTATTTCACATTTTTGGACAATTAGGCCATTCCAATTTGATTTCTTGTTCTTCGGATTTTGGGATTTTAAAATAGGAGCAAGTGAGCAAATTTTTTTTAATTCTAAAAATATTTTGAAAGTGGAAAAAATTGGAGCGAGCGAATATTTTCACAATATTTTTTATTAGACTTTTATGTTTATTTCTTGACATAACAATTACTAGTAATAACCGAGTTTTTATGTTAAAATTTGAGTTTTGCTGTTTTCTTCAGTGTTTTCAACATTCATAACTGTTTCAAAGATGTAAAAACAAGGAAGTCTAATGATAAGGTATTTGAGCATCTATTGAACATATGCTATTACACAAAATGCTTTCAATGCATGATATACATGTATTTAAATTTTAAGACAAATCTTGACAATTTTAACAATAAATAGCAATGATTAATACTTAAAAGAAAATAGTCAAGAAAGTTTTTAACTTCTTGTCAATAATTTCAATAATTAATTTGCTGTTGACAGAGCTATTAGCAAAAACCAACAAACTAATAGAAACCATCAGGGATTAGCATTACCTCACCTGACATGTACAGTCTTTCTTAGTTGTCACATAATATTGTATGGAACTGACTATTTTTGTTTAGCAAGTTTCTAACTTAGCTGCTCATACTTTGAATGAGATATTAATGCATATGTTTATAAATGTATAACTACAACAGTGTAAACAACAACATAATTCATTTTAATCACATTAATTCATTGTCTCTAAAAAGTACATTTTTAAAGAAATATATGGACAGTACGGCTCAAAAGTTTCACATGTATATCAGCATTCATATCATAAAAGAAATATTCTAAATTTATTATTTATGATTTTCTCATGAAACACTTTGAGTAAATCAAACGCAAACATTCAGGCAAATGTATGTTATATTGTCGTAGAAAGTAACACTAAAGTAACACTAAGTTTGGATCTCAGTAAAATGTGTAATTTACTACCGATGTTAATTTGACGGAATAGCAGACGAATCGTCACCTAGCTAGCTGTTACTAAGTCATGCAGTCAAAACATGTTTGCAAATGCAAACTATGTTGGCCACGTGTCAAAATTCACATTGACCAGGTCTTAAGATATAAGGCAACTGAGGTGTTAATTAATTAGCGATTGCCTTCAAATAATGGACATGCTTGATTACCGTTATTCGTTCGTACGTTGGCCAGTCAAATCACCTGTCATGGTCGCCATTTTTAAAGTGAGATCAAACGCAAAGTCTTTTAAAAGAGTTGCAGACATCGGAAAAACAGACTGAAATCGGGACACGTCCAATTGAAAAGTATGCGTCCCTCAGTCTCTACCTCCAAGTACCACTCTGTCTGCACATGGTGGCGGAAAAACTTGACATTTCTGTTGTTGTAAAGGTTTGCAAGACGCTTGCGGGTTTGAAGACACAATGTACGAATAATTCAAACATCTGAGTGACCAGGAAATGATGACTAGTAAAAATGAACCCTATGAAAATTTTCCCGGGTTCGTCAGATTCCTGGACAAAAAATGAGGAGCGGTTAAAAAATTATTTTATTTTTATTTCGTTTTTGGAAAATAGGAGCGGGAAATCCGACGAACGAGAAATCAAATTGGAATGGCCTTACATTCATACAATCCTTTTTTTCTCTCTCGTTTTTTTTTTTTTTTTTTTAATTTCACATTTTTGCACAAATACATTCATACATTCCTTTTTTACTCATTGTAAATTCTCAAATGTTTTTACATACTTACTAACAGAGTTGAATTAAAAACAAAAACTCACCCCAAAAATTTATCCTTATATATCAGTACATATACCTAACTGCTCCAAATGACCACTAATATCCAGAGACCTCACACCACCTTATGACTGTATCGATAGATTTCCATACTAATTCATGTTTCAGAAGATATGCCCACCACCGAGGCTTGGTATCTTGATAAATGTGGATAATTTGTCATATATATACATACGATACCATTTTCTTTTCTCAAATTGTCCGTATGATGAATGTATGATGAATGCGACGGCTAAAAGTTAAAACCACAATTAGTAGCCCTGCCCCCATACAGGACTCCTACAGGGGACGGCCACGCTAGAACGGCCAGACAACCATGATGGGAAGTCGTCTCCACCAAAAGGTGATGGATCTTTGTTATTGTCTATGATGTACTTTACCGAGCCAATAATTGGAAACATCACGTAAAAGTACACCCAACCAATCACCATACAGATGAGACATTGCGACAAAATTTAATTTCGAAGGAATCAATAAAACCATTTCTTCTTGTCTCTCAGGACAGGCTTTTAAAAACAATGGTTCTTTGGAATGAGAAAATTCAATAAAGTTCAGTACTATTTTTGAATTCTATTATCTTTTCTTTTATGCTGGTATTAGTTTCTCTATCATCTATATGTGTCACTTTTGGTGAGGTGGTCTCTGCATGGACATACATGTATTAGGAACAAAATAACTGCTTATGTTGAGTAATACACTTTAACAGACATCTTTCGTATTTGAGAAAAGTTATCGTGAATTAGACATGGACTTTGTGAGAGTTTTATTGAACGTCGACTATAAAACATATAGATCTGACATGGACCTTATCACTTATAGACAATATACAGACAGGGGATATGTCAGGGAGAATTTTTTTTTTATTTATTGTCATGACTTGATCATTACAAATGCCATAAAACATTTAGTCACCATGATACAGACCTACAAACAATTTGATCGATAGACCTTGTGAGTAGGAGCTCAGTACTCATTACCATGACAACCTGTAAACACTCACTGAGCAGCTCTCCATTCCTGGTACATGTATATCGACATAGCTTCAACTTTATTATTTTGTTTTTATTTTCACCTGCTAGACCTGTTTTTGAGTACGAGATTATATTCATTGATAAGCTCAAGTCCTTTACAACCTAGTAAATTGGCAAAGCTGAATTCAATTCTTTTTTATTATTATTATTTTGTTTTCAAAAAGACATATTTCTAACTAAGGCCAAGATGCTCCTGACTCGTGACTCTATATGAAAGTTGAGACATGACCAGAGTAAAGGAAAAGGACCTATGGATGATGGACATTGTTAAAATTAAACAATCTTCCCCTTCCCCAGGGGAGAGGGTATCAATAAGGTGAAGGAGGTATAAAAAAAACACCACAAAACATGTGATATGTCTACCACAATACACAAAGGACCACAGTGTCGATGTGTTTGACCTGGTAGAGAACAGTGGGACTATAAAGGAAAGATTAGGTGCTGTCACATTAAACAGTTGATTAGTGGTACACAGAAGCTCTAATCTTGTCTGACTCCAGGTCAGGGAGGCTGGGGGATCAATACTAGAACGCTTTACAGACTTTTACAGCAGGCCAGTTTAATTCATTACAGTAATCTCTGACCAGCCTGACTCATTCCTCCATCTGTTACTGTTGGTAAAATGCTGGGGAATAGGTGGGAAAACTACCAAACCTGGTTATAAAACTGACCATACATCTTCTTGTCCTATCATGTTCTTTGGCTTCTTCTTAAGGTTCATACATAGTAAGCTTTATCCCCAAATAATTCTGTCTACTGTATGTTGTGATGTTGTCAGATTTAATTCCCGCCTATTCTATACAGAAACTTGGATATGAAGCTGAATATACCGAGAACTAAAGAAGAAGCCAAATATGTTGGGATGACTATGCTTGAGCAAGAAGATAAAACTGACTTTGCAATCTCATGTCTGTATTCCCTTTCAGCTAACAATGCTTGCTTGCTGAAGATGAGAACTGACAGAACAAACCAATCTAAATTCTCCAGCTTCTATATAAGCCTGTCTTTATTGCTGGGGATTATCTTAATTGGAGAAAGTATTGACCTATTGACAGAGCAGCCTGCAGGTGGCTTTTCTTCCTTCTTGTTGAAGACTTCACATGTAACCTCTCACCTCTGACCTTACATAAACTTTTCTCATGGTTTTTTATCTTCACACATAGGTCATAATTTAATTAGGCTAACACAGATCTTGGACACATTTAACCTATCTGAGTCTGACATTTAACCTATTAAAGCAACCATCCATATATCTATAAACTTTGTAGGATTGATACAAAAACAAAGCCAAAGTCTCGAGTCAGAGCCAAAAATATCACAAATTGATTATTTCTTATTCTCTTTTCATCCGATTCTTTGCTAAAGCCATAAAAGACACAATGTTCGTTCCAGAGAAATTAATCCACCAGTGACTTTGACAGACAGGAATCCTGTAGGCTATTTAGTAAAGTAAAAGACATAGTTAAGTCCTATTACTTTCCTTTGTCTACTGACAACATGCTTGTTTTCTCTGAAACCTGAGTATAGACCTGTCACAACTGTGTTTATCTCCTCCTCCTCATTGATTTTTCCTATTTCTCTATACAGAACTTCTTGATAATCCCATACTGGAAAATTCAAAGGATCTGAAATGACTGCCCTAGATTCAATGTAAAAACAAAGATGATAGAACTTTAAATGAATCATTTAAGATAATATATATAATTAATAAAAAAAAACCTGAACAAGACAATCTGACTCTCTGACCTACATTTGAAGTTTCTTTTCTTTGATACAGGTCAAAGTTTCAAAAGTAGGTCACCCTGTTCTATCAGGTAACATGAAGCACTATCGAAGATTTTAGAGCTCTTCAGGCAAGAAAGAATAAACACACACAAAGCAAAGAATAATTTCTTAACTCTCAGGAAAATTAGTCCAGAAAAAACTTTCCCCGATGTGATGTCAAAATCTGAACTTTAAATTCTTTTAACAGTATGTTATTTTAGACATTCATAGAGTAATCACACTATGGAAAGAGTATAGACAGCCAAAGACTATAACTATATAATCTTGTCTCTCACTAAATTGTCTCAGCATCATAGCGTTACGACCCGGACATTAAACTCAAATGTTCAATATTTCAGACCTATATCTGACAGATCCGACTGACATTAGGATGATATGACAATATATCAAGCGAGGACCAGACACTGAACCCAGCACATTCTTTTTCCTATGATTCATCCATTACAGAACATTCAGAGTAAAATATTGATGTCTAAATATCAAACCACTACGATGTGTTAAGAGCACAAGTGCCTGATCTCTTTACTATAATGTAACATTATTACCCCTGAAGACACATTTAGACTCTTCCAAATAAAAGACTAAAACAGTCCATTATGAAATTTTGGAGGTTAATCAGCGAGTAAATAGTGGTTTGTTAGTGAAGTGATCCAGAATTTTTTGGACATCTTACTTAACTATGATGTCAGTATTCTATAAATAGTCACCAATAGACTGTTGGGATAGTTGACATTAAACAGACAGGAAGTACGACACGAAGGTCATGATTTAAAATTATCTTAATTTACTCATCCTGTGCTGTTCCACTAATCTTAACAAACATCTCAATATTTTGATGTTAATATTACAGGAAATGACAACAAAATATGCCTGTCATGCTCTAAATCATGGTCAAGTATCAAAAAACAGTAAAATCAGGTTTATAATAGTAACAGGAAGTCAAGCAGAAGGTCATAATTACCATCAATAATTCTCAATTAGTGAGCCTTTTAGATAATGTTTCTGTCCAATATGAAAAGAAAATTATGACCATGAGGGGGCAAAAATCACACAAAAACTTGAATCCAGAAAATGAAACAGAGTTAATACCAGTACAACTATATCAGGGGAAGTAACTCTGACCAGTTATGTGAAGGAAAAAAGAGATAAAAACAGCTTTATCAAGTCATTGTATTGGGATATTTTTGGGGAATGGTGCTTTAACAATTAACTAATGAAATATACATATCATATGTGCAATTTCCCTTGAATTTAGCTCTTTACCAAATTCAAGGGGGATAACTGACATTGATTTAAGTGAGTGTGTTCTGGGGGAGATGAGCAGTTCTCAGTCATATATACATGTGGTATGGTACTATAACAACCAATTACTGGAACTGTAGGTAGTGATTCCTACATCTGGACTTTATACTATTGATACCACAATGTACAACCTATCTATAGGGGTCCATTCATAATACACAACTTCTGTTTGAGGGAGGCATTCCACCAATCATACAGGCATACCTCAATTTGTAACAATCCAATACAATAGTCTCAATGTGGTATATCTTATAACAATAACCTGGACCAGCAGATAGTGTAATCATTTAATCATTCAACAGTCAAGTTTGTGAAGACAGAAATAGTGATTTCAACCTTTCAATTTTGTTGAATGACAGAATCCCAACAAATGATTTTTTTTAAATTTAATCAATTAACTTAAAAGAAATAGAAAAGAGTACCACTAGCAATAGAAGTACATGCATGTGAGACGTTTTTGCTATAAGTGCATTGGTTACAGCACATTATTGTACTGAAATTGTACCATATACAATAGCAGAATAGTGTAGATCTAGAATATATATATAATATACACAGATTTACAAGTGTACAACACTTAGAAACAAGACACTGAGTGATCTATGAAGTAACAGGAATAACATATAGTGTCGAGTACAAGATGATTGTGACACAACTTGATTGAACCTAACATAAGAACAATATTGGAGATTCTGTACTAGCACTAAGTAATTACACACAACAAGCCTCCAACAACCTGCTAGCTTATTATCTAACGATACAAAAAAACAGGATGTGGGAAAGATATGTGCTGTAGGGCTACAGTAATTAACAAGGAAGTTGTGTATCACCCTCCATCCCAGCTCATTAGTAAAGCTTGTTACCAACGACAACATTATTATACTTAGGTGAACTTTAACATTATAGAAGTGGAATTACCTTAAAAAAGGCTTTTAAGGGGGAAGGGTAGTGATTTTCCAATTTTGCTATTCTAGTTACCATTTAATAGTTTAATAAAAAAAAATTGTTATTTGCTTCCATCCAGATCCAATAACTTCCTTTCAAAATGAGGCTCAGCATCGTGAAGGGAGGAGAGAGGGGGGGCAAATCAAGACTGTAGTGGTTGAGAGTATAAGCTTCTGTCCAAAAATAACATACCCCCGGTACATCGATGCATAACCATAAACTGAACTTTAAAACAATTTTCAAATGTATATGATGGGGTTTTGTGAGCCTAGGACTAGCTTAAAGACGTACACCATGTTACCAAATATGAAACTAGCTAATATGAGATAAATGATGACAACTTGCTTGTCAGATAAAACAAATACATGTACAGAGCCTTGATTGTCTGCAGTACATGTATCTCTTTATAACAAAATTATTATTATCATTATCACCAAATGACAAACCAATACCTCTACTGAACAATCATATCTGTGACCTAAAAGATTTAGGTACCATGGAGTTAAGGCCTAGACATGTGTATCTTATACAAATAGTACTGTAAGCATTGCATGTGGAGCTGGCTGGCAGTCCTACAAAGTCTGGGATATCATTATCTTATACTTTGGGCCTACTGGCTAATTGATAGCAATGCTACAAAATTATATATATACCAGGCGATACTTAGCCAAGTCTGATGGATGTGAGTTTTTATATAAATTATTCTAACTATTAACACCTTATCATTGTACACTGGCAGGCCTATTTACACCACAATTCTGTGGTGTACAATGTCCCTATAATGTTACATATTGTATTCCACCCTTAATACTGGTTATGGACAATGCTATATGTACATGTATTATTAATAGCTTATGAACACAGCATCATCTTGTGACCTTTATGTAATAGCACAGCTATAACTCTGATCACAACAATTTGGAGGCTGATGATGCTCATCAAGACATCTGTCCTAATTGATCCTTATACAATATTTCCTTACGTTATCATCACAGTCAGTACTCAACCTATATTACACTCTGTTAGCTGTTCATTAATTCACACATCAAACAATATCATAAACTTGTATGAAAACAGCAAATTTTGTCATCAATATACTAAGGGTAAAAGTTATGTTTCAAATAGTTGAAATCCCCCCCTTTTTCCAACCTCTATAAAAAGCTGCTCTTTCACTGTTAAAATCTGTTTCCCTATCCTCCTTCTCCTTAAAGTAAAGTCAATCTCACATCAAAAACTCTCAATACCTCCATTAAGCCAAAAATGATTCAAACAGGCAAAACTCTCCCTCCATCCCCCTCCCACAAAAAGGTGCAAAAAAAAGTAAAAATATCACACTTTAGAAAGTTTCAGCAGTCGGAGTCCATCATGATTTCATATGATAAAAGTAAATGAAATTTTAGAAATTAGATTTAGAATAGAATGTATGTGTTTAGAGATTATAACAAAAAAACTCAGCATATAGTCTATAATCACATCTAAAGAAAGTTGAAGATAGAATATATATTATACTCACAAGGTACATACGGTGTGAATCCATGACAAGAATCTGGAGAGAAATCAAATCTGTTACTTAGTCCTCCACATTTCTGATAGTAATATACATTGTGAATAGCTAGTCAACAACGGATTTACCTGTTTATCTTACAGGTAGGTGATCATCATATGACCTGTTATCTATGGTACGTTATTGGCTGACCCTTCCCTCTATAAATTATCTCCTCGGTCAGTGGACTTTCATAAGTATTTCTCTTAAAATAAATCAATAGTAAAATACCTACAATGGTCATTCACTCTAAACAACGACATAAAGACAAGTTTCATATGAGCAACAGGTGACAGCTAGCTCCTTAACCAACAACAATAGACTTACACAGAACATCACATCAACACATCCCAGTTGACCAGACTTTGGATAAGAAATAGTCACTGGTGTTATATTGTATACAAACAATGAATTCCTGTGAATTATATGGATTAAAATGTTTATCAAGAGATTTCAAGTCAAAGATAAATCAATGAGTAGCGTTTTCCATATAAAGCAGGTTTCACTAGAATTCTGATATGATAATCTTAGTTGTTGGAGAAATCTCTGTTGCTAGAGAAACATATGGACATGACAAACCTTGGCATCCATGTTGTCTAATGGCTGTTTGGTCAGTGTAGAGAGGCCATTACCATAAACAAGTGGTCATTGATACATCCAGTGGTCAGTCTAGTACATCTACTGATGGTCAGTCTCACAATAACTGGTTAATAGTAAATCTTCCCTGATGGTCAGTCTATCAAATTGTCTTTCACAACTTAGCACTAGTAGTACCAGTAACACAGTCCCTGTTGATGGTCAGTTTTTCTTTCACAATAGGAGTGGTCAGCAGCAGTGTACCCCTTGACAGTAAGTCTATATTGCTGTACAAGTGGTCAGTGATATGACCCTTGATGGTCAGTCTATAGAGACTGAGGCAGTCCCCTAAGCTACTGTAGTGTTTACAGACAGCTAGTACATTGTCATGGACCACAGCTGTTTACCAGCATCCTCCACAATGACGGAGAGAAAAGTACAAACCTTTTTGTGTTATTGTCCTTAGTGTCCAAGGATAAAAGATATGTATAATCCAGACAAATGTCACAAGACAGTCTCTCTACACATAAACAAAGTTCTCTGTACCAGACTCTCGATCAATACCATGTCCCTCACACTATTGAGAAGCATTTACCATGGAAACAACATCACCCAAACACCTCAGCTTGTGTTTCATACATCAGTCATATGGTTTCTGAGGCATGTGGTCCACCAGTATAATATACAGCAATACAATACTGTGTTAATTCTAGCTAAATCTACCACTTTATACACAAACTAATAAGGACTCAGTGCCAATTATCAACTTTAACAACACCTACAGCCAATCAACTACAGAAATTTCAAACTGAACAGCCAATCACAACCCAGTTATACTAAATAAAGTATTTTGTGGGGAGTTACATATGTACTTACAGATCTGGCTGGCACCTGTTTATCAGGCACCAATTAAATCAGCCTAATCAGCAGTCTTACTTATCAACCCAATACACTGACTGGTAGATAGTACTACTTCCTTTGTCTCAGACTCAAACACAGATTGGTACTACTTCCTGTGTCTCAGACTCGTACACAGATTGATAGATAGTACCACTTCCTGTGTCTCAGACTCGTACACAGACTGGTAGATAGTACCACTTCCTGTGTCTCAGACTCATACACAGACTGGTAGATAGTACTACTTCCTGTGTCTCAGACCCATACACAGATTGGTAGATAGTACCACTTCCTGTGTCTTTGACTCATACACAGACTGGTAGATAGTACTACTTCCTGTGTCTCAGACCCATACACAGATTGGTAGAATAGTCCACTTCCTGTGTCTCAGACTGGTACACAGACTGTTTTCTCGCACCTTGGACAGGAAATCTCACATGATACCCGGCGCTAGATTTTTCTATCTCGTCCGATCTGTCTGGTACCTTTACGCAAATTTTGGCGGAATTTTACGCCATTCACGTAAAAGTATAAGATAAGTAAAAGATAATCAGTATTATTAGAAATATGTGCATTCAGTCATTTACCATGCATTGTTTGGTTGTTGTTTTTAATTATGAAAACAGTATGTACCGATTGATCATCGTTTGTCTTTGATATAACCGAACTATAGTTTCATGCGGAATGACTGAAATCAAAGCGCAATGGTTAATCGGCTTTGAACCAGGAGGCCCAAGACGGGATAGTTTTACACTCTGAACGCATATATAGATGGGTTTTGTTATATCTTAGAGGCGCGAGAAAAAAAATCTATTACCTTTAAGTGATCGAGATCGGGTTATCTCAGTCTTGGGCTAAGATTTTGTAATATCCCAACCTCGGCTAACACCTCGGTTGGGATAATGTTACAAAATCTTAGCCTTCGACTGAGATAACCCGATCTCGTTCACTTACAGGTAACAGATTTTATTAAGACAGTACCATTTCCTGTGTCTCAGACTCAACGCAGACTGGTAGATAGTACTACTTTCTGTGTCTCAGACTCGTACACAGACTGGTAGACAGTATTAATGTTGTAACGGATCACTGGAGACTTTTGTTCTTTTCCATTTTTGTTTTATTTTCCATTCAACATCTATAAATCCAGTTCACAATAAGTTCACAATCTCTAAATATCTCTTGTACTCAAAGGTTTCTCTCTCTTCTGTTTTGTATCTCTTAGCTCCAATCTCTCTGCTCTTACTGCTCTTCCTGCTCTTACTCTTCTACTGCTCTAGCTCGCTCGCCACACCTAAATTTACATATATATAAGTTCATGGTGACCCTCAGAGAAGTCACCCCCTAAGGCCACCTACTAAAACCCAGGCTGACCCCAGAATCCACAACACTGTGTTTCTTATTAAACTTTAAACCTAATTCCTGACAAAACCAATAATGATATTTAAAATCTATAAACTATCATCCCTAGAACACATTATCTAGATTATAACCATATCAATTTAGTTTTACTTTAAACACATCATATTTACTTAATTTACTCTTTAATTACTTTTACATACCTCAAATGACTTATAAACTAATACAGTGCTCAAGCTACCGCATTGTTTAAGATAATAAAAACATCTTCATAAACTGCATAACTTACTCTTTCAGCTGATATCTATCTTATTCTCTAAATAGTTATTACTAATTAGAAATAGTACATTTAATCTACTAAAAAAAAACCCAACTATTCATAGAGGTAGAGTGTCAAGCCTTATCTTGACCCAGTGGGATGTCTGACCTAGCTGACCATCATGATGCTGGCACAGTATGACACTTCCCTTCACAACCCAAATCACAAGCACTTACATAATATACCTGGCTAACAGGATTTACACTACTACAATTACCCTCTCGCTTAAAAAATTTAGTCCCTAAATTTGACAAAAATACAATTTGCTCATTTCACCATCTCACCTACTTCATACATACTTGTAACATATTTCACATGCAATACTGTAAAAACACAATAGGGCACTTCACAGAGTGCATCATGACTTGTCTAAGTGCTTTTCATAGTCACTGACAGTCAATATTTCAATTCACATCGATCACAACATTTAGTTGGATTGAAACTTACATCTATCTATATAAGAATTTGACATAGTTTAATTCTCTTAATTTCATATTTGTATCACAACATATATCTACCTAATATGCTGAATTGAAACTATTATGTCTACCGCATATAGTTTCTCAAAACTTAATATCACATCACAACATATATAATGTTGAATTGAAACTTTTATGTCTTAAACTGCATATAGTTTCTCTAAACTTCATACCAACTTGTAAAACCACTACATGTAAATACATTGTAGCACACATCCTAAGTTTTCCACTTGGACATTTTTCTAAACACACACATTGTTAAAGATTTTCTTAATTGTAATCTTCACAACTACACAATATCAGTACATACATTTCATATAGAAAGTTACTGTCACTGATTTATGCATCTGGTGCATTATGTTCCTTCATTCACTCTTCATTGCACGGTCTTTACATGCAATATAATTTAGTTCCACATTACTACTTTTTGCAAGTTCACATATTTCACTGTTTCATTTTATCTTCAATCTTCTATTGGAATTAGTTAACCCATATTTATTAGCGTATATCATATTGTCACCAAATTTCACAGTTTATGTCCCAAACACGATTTTAAATTTCACTTATTTATCCAATTTCACCTACAGATAATACAAAATTTGTTCACTATATCCAAGATGTCACTGTCCACAAGATAATCTCTTAGTCACATATATGTTTGTCTATGTCCGAATCATTAAAACTTTCTTTATTGTCTTCACTGCGGGTAAATGTCCCAAACAAAAATCCAATTTAAGCAATTCCTTAAGTCGATTTAATGTTTCGTCTCTTGCTAATTTCAAGGTGTCTTCTCTGATTTTCTTGTTTCTTTCATTGGTTTTCGTGGTTTCCAAAAGACCTATAATACACTCTATGATTCCAACAGTTTGTATATAACTGTCCTTAACACTTTGTTCCAACATGCAGTTTTCATATTGGTACTGTTCAAGTTCTTTATCCATCTTTCCCATTTCATTGTAGTTTCCCTCTATCTCTTTGCTCAATGCGTTGATTTTGTTTCTTAATCCACAATGTTTTGGCACTACTTTGGAGAGTTCATCATTGTCTATTTGACTAAATGGAGCTTCTGTGAAGAAATTTTCGTCTTGCTTTCTTTTCATTGACTTAACTTCCTCTTCTCTATGTCTTTGAATAGCCATGATGACAGGTGGCTTTCTCTTTTGCACATCTTTGTGTTTTTTCCTGCTGCTGTTCAGGAAACTGGTATCTCCTTCCCAATTTTGAGTAACATTTCCTCGCAAAGTGTCCAGATTTCCCACATCTGTAACATGTACATCCTCTGGCTGGACATCTGTGATGGATTCCTTTATTAAATCCGCATCTGTGACAGGTCCTCCTTGCAGACCGAGGGGTGATCAGTCCTCCTGAAAGTAGGGTGTCTCCAACTCCATCGAATAAACATTTTGCATTTCACAGTCCATCACTTGGGAATCCTCCAGTGAGTTGTGGTAAGGGGAAATTTACCACGGAATTCTCCACCAAATTGTTGTAACGGATCACTGGAGACTTTTGTTCTTTTCCATTTTTGTTTTATTTTCCATTCAACATCTATAAATCCAGTTCACAATAAGTTCACAATCTCTAAATATCTCTTGTACTCAAAGGTTTCTCTCTCTTCTGTTTTGTATCTCTTAGCTCCAATTCTCTGCTCTTACTGCTCTTCCTGCTCTTACTCTTCTACTGCTCTAGCTCGCTCGCCACACCTAAATTTACATATATATAAGTTCATGGTGACCCTCAGAGAAGTCACCCCCTAAGGCCACCTACTAAAACCCAGGCTGACCCCAGAATCCACAACACTGTGTTTCTTATTAAACTTTAAACCTAATTCCTGACAAAACCAATAATATTTAAAATCTATAAACTATCATCCCTAGAACACATTATCTAGATTATAACCATATCAATTTAGTTTTACTTTAAACACATCATATTTACTTAATTTACTCTTTAATTACTTTTACATACCTCAAATGACTTATAAACTAATACAGTGCTCAAGCTACCGCATTGTTTAAGATAATAAAAACATCTTCATAAACTGCATAACTTACTCTTTCAGCTGATATCTATCTTATTCTCTAAATAGTTATTACTAATTAGAAATAGTACATTTAATCTACTAAAAAAAAACCAACTATTCATAGAGGTAGAGTGTCAAGCCTTATCTTGACCCAGTGGGATGTCTGACCTAGCTGACCATCATGATGCTGGCACAGTATGACACTTCCCTTCACAACCCAAATCACAAGCACTTACATAATATACCTGGCTAACAGGATTTACACTACTACATTAATTCCTGTGGTACAGACCCATACACAGACTAGTAAACAGTACTACTTCCTGTGTCTCAGACTCATACACAGACTGGTAGACAGTACCACTTCCTGTGTCTCTCATAGTCTGCACTTGTCAGATTTGGATGGACTTTATAATTTATCTTGTATAGATTTCTTAAGACTACCCAGTAGTCTCTGTAATATTAAAATCATCACTAAAATGTAGATTTTTTGTTTTGCTTCTGTAACATGTTTAAGTAAAGCCTGTTATTTTTTTAAGTTTAAAACTAGGGGGGAGATAATCTAGTTTTAAAATTCTGCTGAGAAAATCTTAAGATCTGCTAGCCATGCAGTCTTAGAATTCTTGGACACTATGTACATGAGCTACCTAGACTTGATTTACAGTAAAACATGACAGTTATAACCAATCAATCTGGTCATCAATGTCATATATACATACTGGTGTTGTTAGGACATAGTTCTCATCACCATTGGGTTTTATATGTACAATCATGTACATTTTATTCTTCCAGCAACCTCAATGATATATTAATAATGCCAAATTTATATATCATTTAATTTTTTTGTGTTAACAAAAAATAACTTCTATGTATGTATAGAAATATAGAATTGTAATAAATGTTATATAAATGACATAAAGAGAAAGTGTTATGCTTGTTAAGAGCTCTAGTGACCAAGATCATCAAAATGTCATTAGCATGGCAACCTTAGTAAACTCCTTATACATATATACATGTTATACAAATACACATGTCTATCAAGTATATGTGTAAATAAACACATCAACTTTATTGAAAATACCATCAAATACACGATCCCTGTGTCTTTGTTGTGCGCCCACAAAATGTGTGGGTGCCTATAAATCTGCTGTGTATGTGACATATGATCTATTATAGGCATATCCAGTGTCCACACACTAGCGTCCAGCACATGGTCCTGACAGTTTTATTCTGGTATATATAAGGTCAATGTCATGAACTAAGAGGTTACAGGTTCAAAGTCACCTACAATAAGGATACACGTTTTAATACTACAACTACATTATATTGTGTAGTGCTTTAAATTTGCAGAGTCAACATTTCACAGTTTCTTATAAATATCATGAGATTGTTAGATTTACTGTTATACAGTAGTGGCTATGGGATAAAAACAATGTAGGGTCAAGGTCATATATAATGAAACTATAAGGTCAAGGTCATCTTCAATGTGATTACAAGATCAAAGTTAACTAAAATGTGCATACAAAGTTAAGTCCATTAACCATGCAGATATAGATTCAAATTTGTCTACAGACTCAATTACAGTTTTCAGGTTCAAAACAATGCTGGGTAAAAGGTAAATGTCATGTAATGTGGATACAAGGTCAAGTTCATTCACTATATTGGTCCTATCGCCATCCCTGTACGACTTTCAGTCCTGTACCATTTAGATATAGAGCTATCGCCATCCCTGTACGACTTTCAGTCCTGTACCATTTAGATATAGAGCTATCGCCATCCCTGTACGACTTTCAGTCCTGTACCATTTAGATATAGAGCTATCGCCTTTCAGTCTGTACCATTTAGATATAGAGCTATCGCCATCCCTGTACGACTTTCAGTCCTGTACCATTTAGATATAGAGCTATCGCCATCCTGTACGACTTTCAGTCCTGTACCATTTAGATATAGAGCTATCGCCATCCCTGTACGACTTTCAGTCCTGTACCATTTAGATATAGAGCTATTGCCATCCTGTACGACTTTCAGTCCTGTACCATTTAGATATAGAGCTATCGCCATCCCTGTACGACTTTCAGTCCTGTACCATTTAGATATAGAGTAAGTACTACAATCCATTAGTTCAGGTTTATCTACTATTCTGACAGATTAATCCCAGTCTACAACAGGAATGCTTGTAAGGTCTGTTTATGTACCCTACATCTTAACACTTTTCTACAGAGTTAAAAGATAACATAACCTTTTGACAAGCATTTCTACTTTAGTTTGTATAAATGGAATTCAAGCTGTTTTAACTTTGAATGATGTATAGCAAAGTCTCCATATATATAGGTGGTTGTCTAGACACAATTAGGAATGTAGGCTTGGAATACAGAAAGGTTGTACATATAGAAGCAAAATAAACATATACAGAGAGGTGTCATACATAAACGTCTACCTGGACCGTACAAGTTCTACCAAAACGTATACCCTGTCTTTACTAGATACTCTAGTTTGTATTCCCTAACTTTCATCCTCCTTCTAGAGTGTGGGTAGACATAATGCTATCAATAATAACGACCAGAGAAAACATTGTTATGAAACTAAGACATCTTTATGGAGACTGTTAACGGAAACACTATAAGTAATTGAATATAACTACTCATTTAAAGTGTTGTACCCCTAACCCCCACAAATCCCCTACCCGTCCTCCTCTTTTCCTGAGAAAAATACTGTAACCTAAGTACCTCATCCTGTTCATCCTCACCCTATAACCCCCTTTATCCCCCACATACACCTCACCCTACAGGCTGTTAATTAGTATTACTATTATACTCCTAAGCATTACTATAAATAAAGAGAAATGTATGTCACTAGAAAATGATCTGTCACTGTTATACCTCAAGAGAAATGTATGTCACTAGAAAATGATCTGTCACTGTTATACCTCATTGGATCATTGAGATAGTATACCAGTCAGGATGATGACCTTGGACCTTAATATCCAAGGCTGTAGTGATGGGAAATATTCAGCTCTACAATCACTCAACATTCACTAGACTGATATACCCCTAAAGATGCATTTAGACTCTTCTAGTTCAAAGACAAGAGTAATTCATTGTAGAATTTCAGGGGTGGATGAGTTAATCTTTGTTTACAACTGATCATGAGCTGTGGAGAATAATTAAGTTAATTTTCTGATATTTTATGTATGTCAAGGAAAACTGTTACAAATTGAAATAGAATGAAACATAAAAAATATTAAAAGAACTATGCTAGAAGCTACTGACTAGCACTACAATTGATTAAAAAACCCATTTCATCACATTTCAAAAATTCAAAAATAGATTAAAAATATTTTTGAACCAACATTTCATTAGGAGCTAATACACTATTCTCAAATTTTAGCAACACTTTTACTTTGGATTTTTTATCAACATATGAAATATCAAATCCACACAAAGCTAGCATCTACCCAAACCAAGCGCGGTATGATCAATCCTAGCTCAGTATGATCAATCACCCACAGATAACCTTATTCAAACGCTCAACATACACATGATTTAATAACCAAACACTAGTCATATGAGTCATCACATGTACTATCTGTTAAAATGATCAATATTTTGTATGATTTATACACAAAATAAAAAAACAAAAACCATTAAAACTGACACCCCTGCCCTTAGTAATACAGATATTGAATTGTACATGTTCATATTAATTAACAAAATCTTTGATATTATAATTGAAATTTGCACCACAACACACAGCTGGTAATTATCTGCAGAAAAATAAGCCAAACAAATACTTCAGCTGAGCAGAGATTAGCCATGATCGCTCAAATCCTTTTCTCTGTCACAAAGCAAGGATGCAGAACAAAAATAGAATAAAAGAAAAAAATCATTGAAATAAAATGTTGACCATTAGCATTATTTTATAAAGTGGAAATTAAATTCAAACAAATAAGATTTAAAATGTTTAGGTTTGTTTCAATTTTATGCTGTGAGGCAGGGGTGATGATTTTAGGATTTGATGAAAATGTCCTTTCTGTAAAGGAAAGGAAGGCAAAACATTAGAGCAAGAACATTTCTTTTAAAATTAGGAGCAGCAGGAATCAGAATGTAAGGAAGAGATATGATCTCTTTTCTCAAAACTAAAATGGAAGACAGCAAAGTGTCTTGGAAATGAAATGAGAAATATCAAAGTGTTTCATTGAAAGAAATAGGAGTCATGAAATTGTGTCACGTTGACAGCAGCAATGTCAGCAATGAATGACATCAAAAGGCCAAATTATCAATAAAAAAATCAGAAAGAAAATACCAGACTTCAGCAAAATTCAGGAAAAATTCTAAGATGAATTTCAAGATAGGAGAAAACACTCTTTAGGTGAGGAAATTACAGCATTAGACAAATCAAGAAAAAAAAAATCACTGCAAAGTATAAAAAACTATAACACATGCATCTGTGTAAATACAATTATCTACAAAACGAAAATCACATCACACACATGTGAACATCTACATTACAGTGACCACACGTGTGAGATCTGGGCGATGTCTACAAAGCTAAACTACATAAAGCCACACTTGAAGCCCAACCCACGGGGATGCGGCTAACTCATACCTTAGGCCGACCCCTAGATGAAACCTCATCATAGGGCACACGAGTTGAGTGTAGGAAACCAAAATCATCCTCATCCTCATCAGATGATAGTGTACTCTGTCGTTTCCGTAACTTACTGAATAACTCAGTCTGTAAGAGCAGTGATCCAAATTAAACATAAAATAACAAAACCTGCTGTTGTCATGGTAACTTACATGCATTCAATATAAAACTAAAAGTACATGCAAGCGAGCTTGGCAACAATTACAAACTAGGATTTGTCCTCAATAGTAAAGGAGTTTTTGTTTCATTCATTTCACTAATACCAAACAACATCAATGATCATGCTTTATACAAGCTCAACAGGTCAAGGGAGATAACTCTAGTCTATTTGGAGTAACTATCTACTGCACTAGATGAACACAAACAGCAGTCGCTTGAGTAGGTTTATATTTATCTATCAGTCAATCAAAATGTCAACAAAACACATATCTCTGGTCTACCTGTATATGTTAAGATTAATTTTCATTTTAGTCGGATATCTAATTATCCTGGTATAATTATTTATAAACTTCATTAATTCTTTTATCTATTATTTCATTCATGCAGACAACAAACTTTATAAATCATCTGGAATATCACAATTTCATGAATATTGTAATGCTACTTATCTAAATATCTAGTCATATTCAATTCACTAAAAGGAATATTCTATTACCATATTACTCTTCTCAAAACTCCATGCTTTTATTTTTGTTATGAACACAGGTTTTCATTTCAGGACAATAACTTTAGTTTTTAATTTGATATTTAAATAAGCATTGATGTAACTATTTTTTAACTTCATCAGGGTATGAAAGAAATTTTGTTTACAAACTATGTGAATACGCATATAGAACTTGAAACTTTAAATTGGAGCTGGAAGTTCAAAATAGTTTAAGATAAGAGGAGGGAATCGAAGGGGGAGGTGTGTGCACAGATCATGCCTTCAAATGGATGCAGTTAATTACCGAGGAACAATGGTACTGTAGGTATCCTGAAATATAAAGCACTTGGAGTACATTACACCATCTAATACTGTATGTGCACTAGATACCTACCCTAAAATCCTGTTTGATATTCTCCATGGATACAGCAGTCTTGCGCATGCCTGTAAGATCCCGCTGTTCTGGGTTAAAAACACTGTCTTCAGATATACTTCTAGTTCCTCCCAGGGGCACACGGTTAAATCTGTAAAAGCAAACATCCAATTTTTATATAAATGTTTCACACTAATAATTATATTGTATACATTATAACTGCAATCAACAGTGAAGTTTATATGACTCAATATCCAGAGATTGAAATAATATCAAAATGTAAAGTACCCATGTAAATGATAAACTTTGTGAAAAAATTATCCAAATAAGGAGGAGGCTGAATTTTTTCTGAACACTTTTGTGTATATACATAGTATTATATGAAACAATTACAAAAGAGAACAAAACTATTCTCAACTCTTTTGTCCATATCTGTGAAATAAACAAAACATGTCCAAAGAATTATAAACATAGTAACATTTTAATATACTAGCTTTATACCGTTTTTCCTCATTATCATTTTGATGCTGTTTAAACTATTACCGGTTAAGTCAAGCCCATGTCACAAGAGTTGATGTTTATGTACAGGAAGCAGTAAGTTGTTGGTGAGAACACATGTGTCCTGTGATCAGCTAACTACAGTCTATAGCTATAACAACATATCCAACAGTCCTGGATATTAATAAAATATTCATAACATAAAAGGCTACATTCTCCTAGGACTCGTACAGTAACACAAGACAATGAATGGACCGATATGTCAGGGATTCAATGTTACCAATGTATTATAATATCAGACCAAATGAAGTTAGAGTTGTGTTCATAATACTTCCCAATAGTATGATGGTTTCAGTGAACAATTCAGTTGTTTTTTGGATAATGTGTTCATGATTAAATGTTTCAGTATTCAGCCTGGGGTCGCTGTGGTCATGTGGGTAAGATGTCCCGACTTATTTCCTCAATCCCTCCACCTCTGGGTCGCGAGTTTGAATCCAATGTGGGGCAGTTGCCAGGTACTGACTGCTGGTCGGTGGTTTTTTGTCCAGGTGAACACCAATGTCAAGGTCAAATGAGAACAAATATCATGGGCCAAATTGGGACAGTTGTCACAGAGACATTAACGACCAAGGTCAAATGGCATACAACGTTATGTAAGGTTGTGTCTTTGAGACACATTGTGCCAAGGTCATGAAATGACTTGTGAAATATACCAGGTATACTGTGAGAATCACATTAAGATTAATTTGCATCAAAGAGACATGAACACAGTTAAGGTTAGATGAAAACGTCATTAAAGATTGGCTGTAAAGTTGAAAACCAAATGTGTGATTTTGCTTGGCCTTATCTATAGTGACTTATCTAGTGAACAGCTTGTATCAGTGTAAGTTTTTGTGATCTTTCTACGTAATAACTGTATTACATCTCTATATTGAGCGTAACTGAGTGTTTTTGAGGTGGGGATGGGCGTGATATTTTTAACACAGCTGGATCAAATTATTCATTTCTCCGGGGATATATAATATGTTCACAAACATGAAATGTTAATTACTGCAGAAAGAGAGAAATCTTGGTACCCACCTTATAAGTGTACATCAGTTTATATGTGTTTGTTTGTATGATTAATTAATGTCCTATCAACAGCCAGGGTCATGTAAGGACAGCCTCCCATGTATGTGGTGTGTTGCATGTATGAAGTGCTGGTGTGTGTTGTGGGAGACTGCGGTATATTCGGTATATTCGTGTTGTGTCTTCTTGCACAGTGCAACTCACTGCATTCTGCCAAAGAGGACACCAAGCAACACACCCCACCTGGTCACATTATACTGACAATAGATGACCAATCGTTCCATTCCCTTAATGCGGAGTGCTAAGCAGGATTAGAAACTATCATTTTATAGACTTTGATGTGTCTTGGCCAGGAAACAGAACCAAAAGTATTCCAAGGGAGATATCAGGAAGAAGAAAGTAAGTTAGAAAGAAAGAAAAAATAAGATACTAAATTTAGTCGCCTTTTACAATCATATGATAGCTATAGGGGCAGCAAGTACAATTCTTAGTTGATATAATTACTAGCTACAACTTATACAAAATTTGTATAAAATATGTATGGTGAAACTTTTTTTAGCATTTTCATATAGTTCAAAGAGCAAATACTAAAATTGATGTTTCTGAAGCTGCTGTTGTTTTTTACTCTCTAACACAGTGATGGAGTGATTGGATAATGCCATTACCAAATCTCTCATCGATCTAATTATGGAAGTCATTAAACAGAGATAAATTAATCATCTGCCAGTGAGCTCTGGGACATTAGACTGGTTATCACACGGATTTCAAATATTTCCTTAATAATGATGCAGCAAACATCAGATAAGGCTGCAGACCCACAGGCATGATGATTAGGAGCTGTCGGGGTATCAAAAATACAAACCACTGAGCTGCCAGGCGTATCAGAAATCCTAGCTATCCACAGAGGAGGTTTTACAAGAGCTGGACACATTGATTGACTCAGAAATTCCAACTCCTGATTGTAATCACCATAAATCAGAGATAATCAATGTAGTTAATTGTCTCATTCAAGGATTATCCCTGATTGTGGACCCTCCCATCTCATCTTCATTCTCCAAGGATTTCAACCCATCCATTATTTCTTTCCTCTGAAGGACTTTCTATTGTAGAAAATTTGTAGACTTGGATCTCACAGTAACATTTATCAAGATCTTTTTTCTTTTACCCAATCCCTAAGTTTACCAGTGTGAGAATTTTCTATCTTACCCTAGGGTAAAGAAAAGATCTTTTGCATGTTTTCATCAATTGTATAATTCATGTTACAGCAACAGTATCATATTGTCACATACAGTAACAGTAGCAATGACGTCAACAACAATGACGACAAAGACGACCTTTCATTTAGGTCAGACCATCCTTAATTGCATTGCTGGTGTGTCATTATTAGAGGCATTTATCGATGCACAGGGTAAGAGAAAAAGAACTATTCACATTGTTTGGGGTGAGACAGATCTCAACTGTTGGTATAAGATTCTTAAGCTTTCAAACAGCTGAATGTTTGACAACTTAAGAATATTACTCCTAGGGTTAAGATTCTCCTGTCTTACCCCAAAGGGGGTGAAAGATTCAATTCTCCCCAGTAATACCTACCCGCCATCCTCCTCATCTTCATCCCCGGGGGTGATCTCTTTGTGTAGAGCACTTGTAGACTTGGATTTCACAGATACAATATTAGGATCCCTCTCCTTCGACTTTGACCTCTTCTTTCCACTCTTGAAGAACTTAAACATTCTCTCCAATGGTTTGAACTTCTTCTTCTTTCCATCCCCTCTTCCATCTGCAAAGATAGATAAGAATACCTTAAATCTACACTTCATCAGCAATTAAACATGTTATTATAGTTGTAATACTATAGAATGTTCAAACAAAAATCGGACATATCTTATAGATGGACTTTCATAGTGTTATACAGGTCAACACACATTCATTTATCACTATTGAAATTCCCAGATATAACTTATCAAGCATTGTAGTTATTATACATTGTAACTACCTAAGATTTCTGCAACGATTTTAAAGAGTGATCACTAAATACATAAATCAATCTTTATTGTCTGCTATGCTGCAAACAGGTAGATGGTTCTTTTATCTAATTGTTAGCCTGTTTGTCAATTAGGTTACAGTGGAATAAGCATAAGAGTTTTAACCAAAGGGAGATAACTCTAAACTACCAGTTACATAGTGAAAAGTCAATTGCTAAATGATCAGAATAATTCCCACATAAATGCTAATTAATAATTCAAAGACCATTCTGAACTACCTGATAATCTACGGATTATCTAGGTCAAAGGAGAACTCTTACATCCTTGGTCTAAATGAAGCAGAAGATAACGCCCTTGGAGTGCAGTGTTGGCATCAGAGTATACTGTGGGACATGTGATGGATTAGTCTTTACATCCTATTGTCAGGATAATACATCATAAAACTTCAACCATAGCTTACAGGTGCACTCTATTCTGCAGCTCTATAATAAACTACCCTCTATTGATTTTAGCACGGTTCTCTGTACCCATGGGAACTGTTTAAATGCACTTTTATAAAATATATATGTACCCATTAACACTGAATTGAGGGCAAGTAATGCCAGCACCGTAACTTTTTTTCGGCTGCTATGCAATCATCTTTCTTTTTTAAACTGACAAAGATCAATAGATGTGAGTCATCAGTTTCTGGCTACGATACAGGAACGTCACATTTGTGATTTACATATAGATCACATCGGCACAGCGTATTATGTAAACGGCTCTGTTTCCAGACAGGACCGAAATCCATATATAGCCAGTTTATACGTAATCCTAATGTACTCTGACATGCAACAGGGATGGGGATACCTCAACCATACCAGGTCAACACTTGGACTACTGGCCAGCTCTATCGCATCGCTACAGTCGCACAAGATAACAGCATTGTTTTACAAAGTGAAATTAATATTATGGGAGATTTCATAGAAAGCCTGTTTTCTTCTTCGCACACATAATTTTGAATGCAGTAATGCTTTCTATATTTATTTTCTTGAACAGGTAATGTCCCTCTTTAATTGGTAATGTCCCTTTTCTTACCGATATATGAATTCATTACCCATAATATATATATCACACCTCTTGTTAACTCCCAGCACATCATGCCAATACACCCTCTTAACGGTAAATTTTAGGCCTCCATATATAACATACAATGCAGCACTAAGTATGTTATTGTGGTTTTGGGAGACTGTGGTATGTTAGTGTCTAATACATATTCCTGAACTCTCACTTATCTACAACTGGTACTGGATCGTTATCTGAATATTTGATCCTAATTAATTCTGTACTGCATCCTTATTTAGTTACTTTATTTATAGGCTTACGATTATATTCTATCTAAATAAGGACTGTCAATTTAAGGACATGCTAAACTTTTGAGGTGAAAAATCACCATGCTAAATCCTCAACCAGCCATCTGCCTCACATTTGATCTCAAAACTTAAAACCTGAAGAAGAGGACGAGGGCTTAATTTTGGTAGATATATACATCAGACATTTCCAAGAAATACCTCTGCTATATTCATTCCACTCAGATTTCCAACGATAAGTTCCTATAACACTCTTCATGTGAAACTCTGTAGTGTAGGTCTGTTCTCAGGCTAATGCCTCACTGTGTTAAGGTTTCAGTTTCTCACTTTTCTTCTTTGTTAAACAGTTGCATGAAGTTGTAAAAGTACTTAGGATATACAACAGTTCATGCCCTATTACTTGTAAACTATTCATCTTAGACCATGTAATATGAATAAGATCCTGTTTCCGTATGATTCAATATATTTTATTACAATACACATTTTCTAGTCATTTTGAATCTGGAAACTGATATTACCTGCAATTACAGCACTTGTCGTATCAAAGGGAAATAACTCCACCATAAAATGAATATTAGAAACTTACTTCAGCTGGCCCACACAAGGAGAGTTAAAAATTTAAATATGACATGATTTTGATAGGTTTGAGTGGTTCAGGTATAACACACTATTTTCATGTTTAGAAATTACCTTACTTTTTCATGCACAAACAGGAACTTTAGCAGCTAATACATGTATATGACTGTGAAGTCTTCGGTATATAATTGACCAGTTGATTTCTATATGTGTGGTTGTATCTTTATAATTTTGCATGTAGATATGGTTATACATGAAAGTTGCATGGTATGTTTGTAAAGTTGAAATGTCACAAAGGAGCCAGAGAAGCAGTTAATCACCATACAAACATTACAGATATACTTCATTTATACTTGTATACAAATCAAGCTGTATGGTTTTTTTCATTATACTGACATACTTTGTTGTCATTGCTAAAGATCTCAAGAGTCATTATTCTAACAAAGGATTTCCTTACTATGATTGATATAGATCTCAGAGGTCATTGTAAGGTCAACAGAGTCGACTGAAGTGCCGTGGCCTTTCATAATCACAACCAAATCATGTTTTTTAATTCCAGCCAAGTCAACAGAAATCAAAGTCCTTTTATGTCTCCTTAATTGCATAGCCTAGATTTCTAATACATTTTTGTGAAATTCAATTAAACTTTGGGCCAGAAACATAAATGTTTTATTTGACAACAAAATCCCTATTATCAATATAAATATTGTACTGGAATCCCATTCAGTTTTAGAAAACAATACACCACTCTTATCTGTTTCAATTACACATATAGGGGCACCTGTTCTTATATCAAACACAACACTACCAAGACAGAGAGTGTATATATTTATAACACAAAACTTATATCTCATTTCTCCTTTTATTTATAATCATTAATAAGATCTCCACCATGTATAACTTACCCGCTGCCATCCATCACAACAAACTTTGAAAATAATGACTTATATATATTAAAGTTTAAGGTTTCCAAGGAAATTTTGGATAAGGTCACAAGCAAACTGCAATATGTCATTCAGAGGAATATGTATATGTATCTGATATACATTGCACTTATTTTCCACTTTTTTAATCATTATTTGCAATCTAATTTTGCCAACTCAATTTCCACTTGGAAAAGTTAAGTCATATTTAGCAGACTGTTAGACAACTTATTTTCCACTTATAATACTTAACGGCTCATTATTTGGAAAAAAAATTATTTGGCATAATCATCCCCAAACATTGCCAATTTCAAAATTGTTTACATCAGGATGTAATAAAATCATGTGTAGAACATTGTGAAATAATTTTGATGATTTTCAGAACAGCTTTATGTCAAAAGACCTGTACCGTAAAAATTTGTGTAACTTGCGCACCAATGTACTTAGCGCAGGTACTTTTTGGGGCTGAAAATGCTGAAAAAACTTTATGGTAATATTTTGTGCATCAAAATTTTTTTGGGAAAAACAATGTCCATGGAGCCACAAAATCTATGTATAAAAGTGGCAATTTCAATGCAAAAATTCCCAATCAATGCTTGACAACTTGTACAACCAAGTGTTGTATTTAGAAGAAATAATACTAAAATTGCATTGTGTTTGTTTTCTTTTATTGGCCACCGTAACCTGAAACTGTCTGTGAAATATCTTGCAGATGTCCAAATCATCGGCGGTCCACCGTACTCCGTGCACTCCATGAATAGTTATCAGAAATATTTGAAAAGATTATAATCTAGTTACTTAAAATTGTGACAATAAGTAATATTAGTGTGTTGGAGATAATTAACAAACTTTTAAAGAGCAATCGAATAAGGTTGCATTGGCTTGCGATAATCACATTGTAAGTGAACTCCCTACGGTATCAGATCCAAACTGATGGTTAATTATATATAACAGTACGGCTAAAAATGTCACTAACCGTGTAGCTTGTTAGTTCTGCAGTAATAAAATTGCAAACCACACATCGAAAATCTTAAATATAGGTCATTTTCGGCATCTTATAAATCCCACGTGTGTTTTGACTTTTTGCACACTTGACTTTTTGCACACGACCCACAGCCGGGACGGTTCCCTACGTAAGGAGCATTGCTAGATATGCTTTAGGGTTTTCATTCGCAATTTTACTAGAAATATGAAGACTCAGTAAAAAACATCTAAATAAGACATAATAGTACTTTACTCAAGTGAGTGTTAATGCAATTTGAAGAATAAAATCTTTGTTTTTAAGTAGATACAGACGCATTATTGATGATGTATATAGATCGGTTAAGCTAACTAGCCATTAATTCACACCTCGGCTAACCAGTCACTCACAGGTGGCTACAAATGTATCAATATGTTTGTGTATAGGTGCACACACACTATCCATACATTCCATTAAATGGGGTTTGGGGCTTATTATCCAGCTTGTATTAAACAAACACGCTAGGTTATAGGTTTGAAAATTATCGTTAAAATTAGTGATAAACACACGTGTAGTGAACATGTTCTCCAAACTGCATGCCGTAAACCGATATGTATAGTACAGTAAACAATTTTGTCGTAAATAGGCAGTCAGACTGACACTTGTGAGTAAACGATCTTTCCATCATTATAACACCAGGAATACTAGATTTGTTCACTTTCATCAGTTATCAACATTAAAACTGGTCGAAATATTTGGATTGAAAGCTTCACTGAGGCAAAGTCTGCATGTCGGAAACCAAGAGTAAACACTGTTGTCGTAAATACACTGTCGGTGAATAAATTATCTTTCTACAAGAAACACCAGAAACACTTCATTAATACACTAAATCATTTCACAACTACACTAGTTGAAATATTTGCCGATGGCCTCACTGAGGCAAAGATTTGTTTAATTAAGATGCACAGCATGCACTTTGCTGGGGAATCCCGACCGAGGAATCCCCTTTGTTGATCACGTGACTTTTCGCGGGAAAAGAGGAAGGTGTTTACGGAAGTATTTGAAAATGTAAACAACTCGGACTCTGCCTTGCCAAGCGTACAGACGATGTTAAATCAACTTGATGGGGGTTTATTTCTTGTCTGTTAGCTGATTCATCAATCACAGCAAGTTTTACATTTCAGAATTAAGGTACGTTTTCAATTTTCACCATAGAATTAGCCTAACCTCCCGGTTACACGAAGCAGGTCGTAAATTTTAAAATACCACAAAACCAAAATTTCTTGCTTTGGTCAATAACTAAATCACATCATTACTGAAAACATGTTTTAAATAACTAATGTATACCAAGTATTTCATCAATTTTGGACATAATTTGGATGAGTTTGAACGATCTTATTTTTCTGATTTTTTGAATTCACTGTTTTCAGAAGAAAATACTGAGGGTCTATTTGTTCTTTTTTATCAAAAAGTCTGTGTTTTATGAGGATTGGTAACCAAAATATTATGTTTTGTACAACTTAAACTATTATTGAATTAAAAAAATGTCACTTGTAATATGAATATTTGTAAGTTATCTTCGTGTTGGCAACAGAAAATTAGGCCTATTCAAAAATCGTAACTGACATGGAAGAATAACAACCGGAGCTACCGAGGGGAGATAAATCACAACTATGTGTAATGCCCGATGTCGTTCAGGTTGGAAGAATAAGAGCTCGAGAATACCCTGGTAATTCTCGGTATAATTCTGTTAAACAAAGCTGCTAACAATTGATCATTGATTGCTGTAACAAAATACATCGAATATTTTGAAATACAAAGCATTTTATTGGTCTATATTTGCATGTAATTGTCTGTGTTTTATGATATACGTGTATTAAAAATTATAATTCAAATATGAATATGTGAAAATTTATTTTCAAATTGGATAGTCTTATATTGATGAAAAGTTTTAGAAAATATAAGATATATATTTATAAATTACCTTCCATTTAAACTTAAATATGAAATTTTAATTTATTTGTTTACATTTTGGAATTTTAAATACAGTATAATTATTATTTATGGTTCTGAAGATCTAGTATTTTTCTTAATGAAATTTACTATTGTGGCTTCCATGCAATTAGCTTGTGATGATATCATTCATATAATTTTTTCCAGGAATAATAGAATGGCGAGGAAAGAAGAAAACAACCACAAGTACGTTTGACTGATTATTGGAGATTAATTTGCACCAGTACGACACTTTCATCTTTATCATTGGTAATTAAATATACTCATAAATATGGTAATGCATTGTGAATAAATGTTTGTGTGCAAAAGCAACTAATCAATTACAGTGTAATTCATAAATCTAAATGAATTAATATACCCAGGTAAATTGAAATGGTGATCACAATAATTCTAATTGAAAAACCACAACCCTATTACATCATTCTAATATGTTAACCCTTCCTGGTTTTGATTTTTAAACAAATTCATAAATGAATTATTATAATTGGTTGCTATCTTTCATTCATTTTTTTTACTTTCACCAGGTTCTGTACATGTGCAGATTGGAGTTAAAAATGGAGAAGACACTTCCCCATGCAGACATATACAGGAAAAAAGATGAGATTAGATGTGGTGTACATAATCCGCGATACCCATATATAGATTGGAACCTCCAGAGCCGTATCACTTGGTCAAAATCAGCAATACCAGTACAGATCGGAATAGATTGGAACAGTTCGGACACCTTCAAGCTATTTTAAACGTGTACAGGTTAAAAATCAATATTTTAGTTTAGTAACTTTGTGATTACGAACTTAACAAAGTCGTTAAATATCGAAAGTTTAAAACTTGGAGAGGCGGAGAAAAATATGTAGTCACAGACCATACAACTTTAGTTGTTCATTGATATCACAAAATATGCTGTTTTTCTTTTAATTTCTTTACTATTTCATTTGTGCCAAAGAAATGAGCTTGGGAAGGTAATGTTATTTCTGATAATGAATATTTTAACACATATGTATTCATACAAATAATTGGGATGTCTAATATGGTATTTCTACTTGTCATGTGTAGTTTTGATCAGATATATCCTGTTTCATAATACCGTTATATAAGTTATTTAAGATAATGATGTAATAGATGATTTTATTTATTTCTAATTATTATGTGTACCATTCCATATTTACTTTATTTAAGAATATATGAAATACAATACATTGAAATTTAATTGTCAAGTTTGTTATTTTTCAGAAGTAAGAGCTATTCCAGTAAAAGATCTTTCACAAACCTCTGGACTCAAGTTTTGCTTAGAGATTCAAACAACAGTTGTTACAGCAATTTAATTTAATTTTGATTTAAGAAAGGAATCCAGAAGTTACTAAAGATACTTTTGATGGAATATTAGCTCTTGATGTTTAGACACTTCAAATCCCCTTAGAGGGACTTCTTCAAATCCACTGGTTTCCTCATTTACATAACTTAGACGCTTAAAATCCCCTTAGCAGGACCACTTTTAATCCCCTTAGCAGGACCACTTTTAATCCCCTTAGTGGGACCACTTCTAATCCCCTTAGCGGGACCACTTCAAATCCCCTTAGAGGGACTACTTCAAATCCACTGGTTTCCTCATTTACATATTTTAGACGCTTAAAATCCCCTTACCAGGACCACTTTTAATCCCCTTAGTGAGACCACTTCAAATCCCCTTAGCATAACCACTTCAAATCCCCTTAGCGGGACCACTTCAAATCCCCTTAGCGGGACCACTTCAAATCCACTGGTAAGCTCATTTACATATTTTAGACGCTTAAAATCCCCTTAGTGGGACCACTTCAAATCCCCTTAGCATAACCACTTCAAATCCCCTTATTAGGACCACTTCAAATCCCCTTAGCGGGACCACTTCTAATCCCCTTAGTGGGACCACTTCAAATCCCCTTAGTGGGACCACTTCAAATCCCCTTAGTGGGACCACTTTAAATCCACTGGATAGCTCATTTACATATTTTAGACGCTTAAAATCCCCTTATGTGATCCACTTTAAATCCACTTTAACTACCAGAATTACGCTTACAGCTACATTTCATAATTGTGTTTTAAAACAGACCCACTTAAAATGCACTTATTTCCTATTGATTTTGGACTTGGAACATACTTATACTTTTAAACATTATCCACTTAAAATACGCTTGAGGTGGACTTAGTTTCCCCTTTAAAATGTTCTGGGTTATCTCACCAATCAGTGATGGGCCATCTGTGTAATGAGTTTAAACCTATTTACATTGTCTGTATCTAGTTAATTCCTATCTCTGTATATTGTTTGACATAAAGGTTTTAAAGTCGATTTGACAATGACTGACAGTGCGTAATATCCTTTTAATGACTTTGGAGTCCCCTAATTCCGATCTACCATTATATTTAATTACTGATACAGTACGATTCATCCACAACACGCTGCTCTCATTTGAGACAAACTTGAGTCATAAAGATTAATGTCATCTATCTATAAAGGCCAACAATAAAGTCAGGAACATTAGAATGTACATTATCAAATCTTACATAGAAACATTTAGTGATCTATGGGGATGTTTCTTATCTTACAGATACTTCAATCTCAATGGGACTATTATAATGTAACTCTTGATTCAGCTTGCACCTCATAAACAATGAAAACTTCTTATCAAATAAACAATGCATTCATATTGGAATAGCATTGATGACTTCTGATAGCTTTAACGACTTTGAAGAGAAACATATACTTGAGAAGTGTTAGGAAAGAAACATGTAGATGAACAACAGATGCCCTGATCTGTTACATGGTCCTATAGATACAGAGTTATTTCTCTGATCCAGTAACCATAACTACCATCTGTCTTTTGTCTTCGTTTTATTTTAGTTTACATAGATCTTGTAATACATCCAGGTCTCTTGTTTATTGAGAACACTATGAAATATGCTGAATTGCTATATATCAGATTGTGTATTGGGTTTAGTCATATTACATAACACTTTCAATCCAGTTTAACCTAGTCACAATTGCTGTTCACAACAGGAAACAGAGGAATATGACCTTAAGTTTATAGACAGGTAGAGGTGATATATGGTAATTATAGGTATGGACAGGTAAACCTGATAGACAGGTGACCTTGTATTGTGTAAATATATATAAGTACATATGTTCTTTATAGACAGGTGACCTTTGTATTGTGTAAATATATATAAGTACTACATGTGTCCTTTATAGACAGGTGACCTTTGTATTGTGTAAATATATATAAGTACATGTGTCCTTTATAGACAGGTGACCTTGTATTGACCTTGTATTGTGTAAATATATATAAGTACATGTGTCCTTTATAGACAGGTGACATTTGTATTGTGTAAATATATATAAGTACATGTGTCCTTTATAGACAGGTGACCTTGTATTGTGTAAATATATATAAGTACATGTATCCTTTATAGACAGGTGACCTTGTATTGTGTAAATATATATAAGTACATGTATCCTTTATAGACAGGTGACCTTTGTATTGTGTAAATATATATAAGTACATGTGTCCTTTATAGACAGGTGACCTTTGTATTGTGTAAACATATATAAGTACTACATGTGTCCTTTATAGACAGGTGACCTTTGTATTGTGTAATTATATATAAGTACATGTGTCCTTTATAGACAGGTGACCTTGTATTGTGTAATTATATATAAGTACATGTGTCCTTTATAGACAGGTGACCTTGTATTGTGTAATTATATATAAGTACATGTGTCCTTTATAGACAGGTGACCTTGTATTGTGTAATTATATATAAGTACATGTATCCTTTATAGACAGGTGACCTTGTATTGTGTAAATATATATAAGTACATGTATCCTTTATAGACAGGTGACCTTGTATTGTGTAAATATATATAAGTACATGTGTCCTTTATAGACAGGTGACCTTTGTATTGTGTAATTATATATAAGTACATGTATCCTTTATAGACAGGTGACCTTGTATTGTGTAATTATATATAAGTACATGTGTCCTTTATAGACAGGTGACCTTGTATTGTGTAATTATATATAAGTACATGTATCCTTTATAGACAGATGACCTGTTTTGTATAAACATATGTAAGTACAGCTGTACTTAATAGACAGGAGATGTTTTCTGAAATAAGTTGATATATCCACGTAACAAGATGACCTTTTCAAACAGTTTTTGTTTAAATACCTTTGGTCTCTTAGACAGGTGACACTTTAGACAGGTGTTTTATTATACCTGGTATATGTGGTCTCAGTAAACAGATGACATCTTCATGAAGTTATTTTAACACATATGGTCTCTATAGACACCATCATATACAGATAATGCTATTTTAACACATACCTGTGTAGACTTATGAGACACGTTATATTTTAGAAAGGTGTTTTTCTTTATATTATATGTGGTCTCTATAGACAAATACCCCACCAGCAGGTGATCTGATGAATTTAGGAGTGGCGATCCGTAACCATGTAATATTTTTGCATTTTAATTTTTCTTGCTTAATTCTTTTTAACTGCTGTAATTTGTTGCATAACTGACAATTAAACCCTTTAAAATATTCTTCTCTAGATTAAGGTGAGATAGTAAGTTACAGGCCCACGAACACACAATGAATCAATGACCTTAGTACACTATGTGGCTGATGTGAATGTTCAAGGTGTGACTTTGATTAACACATAATCTGGAATATAGGAAGGTTCGTTTTGTATCTAGGATAGATTCTATCACTTACTGGAGATCACAGCTGTTTTTATTATTACATTACAACAGTATTGTGTGTATTAAATGATATACAAAGACAATACATTAACATAATTTATAGGACAGGCCTAGTTAGGTTCTGTTCATTTTTTACTGTCAACAGGACAACTATATAGAAACATGATGTATTGTTTTTCAATATGTATATAGAGTATTTAACAAATCTTAATTGATACAAATATCAAGTTCTATGTCATTTATATGTTAATGCCTAGAACAAGTTTGATCTTTCCCTTAGAAAACTCTAGTCATTAAATTGTATGTGTTTCTCTGAGATCTATAAGAAACAAACCGGTCTGCACTCATTCAGTTAAGTCATTTGCACACACTTCACCCACACATTAGTTAGTTATATCTATTGGATTCAACTCCAAGACATGATTCAGAGTATTGAATATTTTTTTTAGAGAAATATGATATGATTCCATCTGTGAATTTAGAATTTTTTTTTTTAATTTCTTTCATTTTGGCCCATTTTGGCCCCATCCCTCAGGCCCTTGACCTTCGTGGCTATCAGATGTTAAAATGCTTTATCAGGCTCAATATATTACAGCTTTGTATTATTAGGTTAATGTCCTATTAATGGAATAATAGCAAGGGTCATCTTAAGGACATGCCAGGGTCGTTCGCAGAGGAAAGCCAGAGTACCCAGAGAAAAACCACGGACTAACTGTCAGTACCTGGCAACTGGCCCAAACGGGGTTCGAACTAACAACCCAGAGGTGGAGGGCTTGTGGTAATATATATCATCACAGGTGAATAAACCTATCACAACTATTCCAAACTAATAAACAATGAAATATTCATATGACTGATATCCTTTTCAGTTAATGTATTACCATGTAATAATTCAATATTAGTACATCACGTGACAGAATACTGGATTCTGATTGGTACACACATGTCAATTACAAATTCATGTCTATTTTGTAAAAAACAGTGATGAAGGACGATTTGCTTTTGTTTTCTAACAGATATACATAAAGTAATCATCAAGGTCCAAAACTGCATTAACAGGTCAGGTAAACTACAAGGTAATCCAGTACACCCTAGTGTATCAGTGAAACATCTAAAGTGGAATTCCAAATGACATGACAATTACAGGTGTATCATGATTCCATGTCTTGTAACCCATGATGAGCTATACACACTTGTAGGAGCATTTATAATGCTTTAGTTTTTTGCAATACATTATGAAAGATTACAAATGGAATATGATAATTAGTATTTGCATACATTTAAAACCACAAGTGTGAGTATTCATAGTGTAATATAACTAATAAATGTAGAATTGATAAGAATTATGTATAGCTGCAATACGGGGTTTAAAGATCCCTAAACAATGTGTGTAAAGTACAATTTACCGTCTATTAGTCCCACCATCTGGTGATTATGACATCATATATCATTTGACATGAGTTTCATGACGTCATAATTTCTGGATGGTTGGACAAATCAACGGTAAATTGTACTTTACTCATGTCATGTTGGGATCTCATACCCCCCATGTGATGAATGAAGTAGCAACCAGCTACTACAATGAAATCTGACCTGAAATGTCTCTCTGTAATAATCTGTCAGTAGATTACAAGTATTCAGTATTTAATTGGAATGCTCAATATAATTTACATTGACTATAATATTATTACCGATTTTTTTCTCTATTGTTTTACTTTTATATTATGTATCTATATTGTTTGTGAACATAGTTCAGGAAGGTCATACTGGAAATTAGCCCTTAAACATATACCCTACAAACTTTCTGTATTAGATACAACATGAATGCTAATTATTCAATGTGATATAAACTAAATATTATTAAGTTTCACATTTTCAACTGAACATAAAAACATCACTAGTGCAATAGAGACCTATGGTATGTCTGATGACATTCCAGACTACAATGGATTTGATGTCGTGCCAGGTGATTACAGTCTCGTTATAATACACCTGTACTATTGTATTGTATAGTACACAGGTTTTATTGTAGTAATCCCGAGATCAATCCAGCTTTTATCAATGAACTGCAGATTTTTGAAAATATAGGATGACTAGGATGATCATTCATCACCATGACAAATTTCAACTGGATGTACTTGTAATGATTCATGTCTTGATAAACAAATAATTTAATCTTTTCTTACCGAATTGACATTGACATTGTATGTAGAAATGCTTAGAACTTTGCCGGATTGCATATAACCAGTAACTTAACCGGTTGCAAGTTTCAAACGATCAATTACCAGGTGTTTAATACAAAATAAAACCCAAACCCAAAAGACTATAAGGCTAGCTATAAGGCTGGCTATAAGGCAGTGGTTTTCACTAGATCCCTGGCTTTTTAACTTCACCTCCTAAACATGGCATGTCCTTAAATGACCCTGGCTGTTCATATGAGGTTAAACTAAAAACACCAAAACTCTAATCCCTTGACTGCAGCTCTGTAAATAATGACCGCCTACACCAAATTTCAGAGAGCAACATATACATGTCCCAGGTTTATTTTATTTCCCTGGAGCCTTATCAAAGCACTCCATTACCCTCATTTTATCAACTTTTTACGTTTGATTTCTACAGCCCTCATGTGTGAGCTGGTAATCAACATCTTAGGTACCACTCGTTCTCTGTAGAAGTGTGAGAATGAACTCTAAAATTTTTACATGAAAGTCAGACATTTTTGTAAACCCTGATCTACCATATAATCTGGAGGGCTATATACCTCCAACAGACTGTAATCCCCTACCAGGTAACATCTATCACTCATTAGATTCTGGGTAGCTGTAAAACGTTCTATACCACCTTGGTATGTGACATAAATGTCAAATTTGGATTCGTGAACACAAACACAATTAGATAATAAGGACATTTAGCTAGCTTTGATTTCAGTCATTCATTATACTTGTGAGGGAAGCCAATCAGTTTTCTTATAATGAACTGTTTTATATTCTTTTCCTCCAATATAACAAAATAACCAACCAAGATCTTGGGCTTTGCATAGCTCACTTAGCTATTCCAAGTGTAAGCTGAAAGCCTATTCCAATACTTTTGGAAGCTATCCCTAAGGAAGTCTGCCTATTTTGTAGTTAGTGCCCCAATGTTTTATTGTTGATGGTTGGATTCTACCAGTATGGCAATGTAATATATTTCAGGAGTTCAGGAAGGGAAATATTAGTTTTAATTAGTCACTTGAATGCTGCATTAAATCCCTGTATGGAATGGATTTCACATGGTATACTTTTTTATCAATTTTTGAAGATGTTGCTTAATTCATTTTCAATCCCTTTTTACCATAGTTAAATAATATAGCCCTAGGAGAATAACTCTTCATATCAAAAACACGTGTCTTCTTTTGACATAAACATTTGTATGATATGAATAGTGAGCTGTTAATACATTTCATATGTGGCATTTGTACATACCTTCAAATGATACTTTGCCCCCTTCATCTTCCTGTCCTCCAACAGCTCCCTGCTCAATGGGAGTGATCTCCCCTGATCCTGACGACATCTCCACAAAGTTATCTCCCCTTACACACTAAAGCCCTGGCCAGAATCACTGAATCAGTTTTCACCTTTCTGGCTGTTTCAATGCCATTCTCTCAACAACTTATCGTAATCAGCATATCTGAAAAGTCAGAAAAATCATAAATTGAAATATCTAGATATTCATTAGTTTTCATTATTCAAGCAGGTCAAAATTTTCACAAGTTTCAGAAAAAAACATGAGAGAATTAGTAGTTTTGAATTGCTGCATATTGGCTCTAACTCATGATTCAACCATTTCTCAACTTTTTGTTGATCAAATTTGCGTGACCATAACAACCAGTCCACGAAAATATTATCCCCAAAAACTAATCGGCTGTACAGTATTCCAGATCATGTATGCACAACTAGTTAGTTCTTCTGTGTGAAATTCTAACAATATTCATATATTGGACTCTTGGTAATCTCCTGATATGCTGGCAAGTTTAACCCACCTTATAACATTTAGCCTGCATTATGTATAACATGTATATTAAGGACTGCCACATGTATACTTTCCTAAGACACATCCAAATGCACCTATAGCTAGAGCACAATGAATGTGTTTACAGGAAAAACAGCCACCAGACTTCACTAAAACACCCAAAACAAACCATTGACCTGTTGAATAGTAATATCCAGTATGTCAGAATGAAGTTGTTGAGATAACAGTTTGATTGCTGTGAGCCTCTTCACAGGACAACATACAAAACTTCAAAGCATCAGACGTAACATAAAAACCTGATTACAAGACCACAACAAGGAACTGCAGGTACACCATGGCACAGCTGTAAGTTGTTGGAGTAGTAAGGAACATCTAGACAAAGATTGGTCATGTTTACATTGTACCTCCTCTCCACTCACTAAACTATCTCCATAAATCTTCCATCAACTTTCATCTCTGGCAGACTATCATGCACCACCATACCTGCTAGCCGAGGAGATATATATAACTGTTGGTAATCTACAAGACATTTACACATGGGCACATGTATAATTAAACTGTACACCTCAAACCTGGGATCAAATTGCATGTCTGGTATACACAGCCATAACCTTGGTATATTTATGACCTCGGCTGTATGAATATACATAACATTGTCTCTGAAATCAATAACAATTGTACTAGAGCCTATTACTATGTAAACATTACACACATACATACAGAATTAATAATATCACTCTACCGTTTCCATCCGATCCAGTTCTTATGCAGTTTTCTTTCTTCAGGTTACCTTTATCTGAAAGTCTGAACACAGGTGTTCGTTTCTAATATAAGTATAAGTATAATACTGGGTCAAGGTCTATAACTCGGCCGGCCATATAACACTACCCAATTTCAGAAAAAGTATGATTATTAACCAACCGTATAGGATATAATAATAGGAATACTCTCAATCGACAGCCAGATAATTTATCTTTATTTTGGTATATGATACAATATATATCATGCCGTATAAATGTCACTAGGTATCCAAAAACATCGGAAAACAGCCAGATTTCAACTGGTCGGACACTGTGGTGTCCTCCGATGAACACGCCAGGGCTCTAATGGGTAGCTCAAAAACCACTGCATGTCAACACTTCAGCGTCATAAGAATGAAAGTTTGGTAGAAAACAAACTTACCGGTTAGTAAATCCCTGGATAAATACCATCCATTTGCCTAACGTAGCCCTTTGAAATTTCCGATTGAAAAAAATTATGTCTCTAGCCGCCATGTAAGTATGTGTGCAGTAGATTTGTTTTGTCGGCGTTGATTGGCTCTCGAAAATTAATTGACCAATCAACACCGAGAAAACAAATGTACTACACACATATCAACATGACGGCTAGAGACACACATTTTTTCAATCGGAAATTTCAAAAGGCTGTATTGCGCAAATGGATGGTACATAGATAAACACTAACATACCGGTACGTTTGTTTTTTACCAAACTTTAATTCCTATGAAGCTGAAGTGTTGACATGCAGTGGTTTTTGAACTACCCATTAGAGCCCTAGCGTGTTTATCGGAGGACACCACAGTGTCCGACCAGTTGAAATCTGGCTGTTTTCCGATGTTTCTGGATACCTAGTGACATTTATACGGCATGATATATATTGTATCATATACCAAATTAAAGATAAATTATCTGGCTGTCGATTGAGAGTATTTCTATTATTATATCCTATACGGTTGGATAATAATCATACTTTTTCTGAAATTGGGTAGTGTTATATGGCCGGCCGAGTTATAGACCTTGACCCAGTATTATACTTATATTAGAAACGAACACCTGTGGTCTGAACATCTAACACAGGTCTGATGCTCTAAGTCATCTTACTATAGACCTCCCCCTCTCATCCTTGAACCCACTATTTCTCATTTCATTTTACCCACACATAACTTTCTCAACCAAATCGTTCTCCCCTTAAAAACCAGAGAAGGTGATGGAAACATCCTAATCATCATACCATCACTATCAGTCTGTCAGAAAAAAGCAGCTTCACTTCCAAGAGGGTAATGCATGACAAGCCATAACTATAGTCTAGAAGTTGAGTACAGAGACTTGTGACTGGGAAAGTATATACACATAGCTCCCATTATATACCATTGATAGAGTCTACCCCCTACTCTCCCTGTAACACTTATATCCTGCTTGCCAAAAATCTATTCTCTTCCAAGATATACAAAAACAGATATAGAACATTTAACACCTTCAGCATTGCCAATTTTCCATCCCCGTCCCAATAGTTTTTTTGTTCTGGATTCCTAATCTATTAATGTCTTCGTGGTCTGGACACCATGGTCTCTAGAAATTTATTATTGTCACTAATTTTCATTTTATAATTTTCAAAAATGTTGAATCTGCTGGTCAGTCAAAACTTGAAGCTATGATAATAACGTAACGGGAAGCGAAAGTCACGAAAAAACTCAAAACGGATTGAAATATCAGGAACAGCTTTTATCATTGACTAAGTAAACAAACAATATAGTAGATACTTATTATAAGGATTTATTGCAAGGTAGAAGTTTTGTCTCACAATTTTTTTTATAAAAGGTGAAACACTTGTATTGACAATAACGGCCATCTTCAGACTTCACAGTTTTCAATAAAATTGACACTTAATGTTGTGACATCATATAGTAAAGTAACAAGTTTGTCAACAAACTCCCCCATTAACTGTATCCTGGAGCTGTGTTTGCCTCAGCAAAACTAGAGAAAACATGTCTGATGAAGTTTTTACTGTTCTCATATGTAACCATGGTGATCGTGTGTAACATCTGTGACAGTGGCACACATGTAGTCTGTGTACTAAAGCTACTGCAATGTCACCATCAATCCTCATCATTCACAAAACATACATTTTATAACCTGGGTATATTACTAGTGGCATATAACAATCACATAATCATTGTGAGTGTATATATAACTAGGATAACAAATGTTGTGCATGTGGGGTATCGTCTAAGGACATGGCATCTGATCATGATCTTATTACTGGAAAGAGCACATATGTGATTGTTATTATTGGAGAGTACACAGTATGTGTTACCTATGGGGAACAAGGATCAAGCATTAACATAAACCCTGGAGAGAAAGAATACATGCAATAATTATCTCAGAAGATCAGAATCACAAGCAAGACCTTTTTTGTATCTAATATAGATTCCTGGACTGCCCCAAACCTTTCAGAACTGTCCGCAATCTTTGAGGTCTACAATTTCCAGGACTAACAACAATCTTTCTGACCAACAGATTCTGTCCCCAGGTCAACTGGGCAAATCATATAAGGACTATCCTCCTCTCCATACCAATCTTTCTGATCACCAACAGTTTCCAGGTTTGTCCCCAATCTTTCTAACCAACAGGTTACAGAACTGCCTCCAATCTTTTTGGTCAACAATATCGGACCATGTGCCACTCTTCAGAAATGATTGATGATGCAAATATGCATATCAAAATGGAACCGATGCAATGTTATAGGCCTGTTACCCAAGATAAGCTAGTAATATAAACAAAAATCATCAACTGTTCCTCTTCATTTGCATACAAATGGAAAATACTGTCATTTTTCAATGTGGCTTGTCATGAAATGTGACATGCAACTAGACGCGGGACTTCATGCAGAATGTCTAGTGAGCAGGAACAAATATATGTGAATACAGTAAACATACAATGGGGATTAAATTTAAATGATTTTACTATACATCATCACTGAAATCAATAAGATGCAGCAGTAGAACTGTGCAGTGCTAACACAACACGTTTACTGATCACAATGATATAGCCTAGCACAATAATTTGCCGTCTTTTGTTATATATCAACTCAATCTATTTCCTTCGGTGACTGCTCTGAATGCATATACATATATACATGAAGTTAAAGTATAATTACACTACAAGCTGTTAAAACCTCCCCACAGCCTATATACAATCTGTCCAATTATATGTAGGTATCTTACAATTACTCGAGATATTGGAAGGCGTTGCTCTATCTTCATATGCATCCATATATCAGTTGCTGACTGACTTAACATCAACAATGATATTAGGGTAACATCATCAATGATATTAGGGTAAGAAATACAAATAAACATTTCTCAAATTTTTCTTTTAGCTTAAAGATGCTCCACCGCTGACAAATGGTATTTTTTCACCATCAAAAACAGGAACAGACGATTTTGTATGTTTCTTCAGTTACAAAAATTACTTACTTTACACCATTACCACCATTGAAAAGTTTGAGCTTCTCATTTTACTTCAAGTTAAAAATATGAAAAATAATTAATTGCATCCCGAAAAAATTCCGTGGCACTATATCCTATATGGAATGAAGTAATGATTGCGCATGCACCAAAGGCGAACTAAATTATCTTATGTTATTTTTTGTGCTAATTAGGCATATATGTACACGATTAAACTCCAATTATTGTTCAAATGATGAATATCATTTATGCTCTGTCGGTGGTGGAGCATCTTTAAATTTTTTTTATGGCTTTAAAAAATTTTCTTGTCTGAAGATTTTGCAAAAATGAGAAGCGAATACTCATCAAGAAATCATCGAAAAGATGATAAACAACTTTAAAAAAAAAAGAAATGAATAAAAAAAATTAGGATGTTCAGATTGAGGATACTGAAATGGATTAATATTGAGTGTTATATTTCTAGACCTAAACTTGTACACTACCAAATAGTATTGGACCTGCATGTATGGGCATATGTTCAAGTCAAATTTGAAATCGGGCCATAAAAATGACTTCATTTTATTAGTGAATCAAAATCTGCATGCAAATAAAATGGACACAATCCAACCAGCTATAATAAACTATAGTCACTAAATCACCTTCTACAAATGTGTGTCATACCATCCTAATTCCCATTAAAATCATGTTCATTTTCAATTTAGTAACTACAATGTACAATTCATTCTGACTATTGTCAATTATTAAAGATGCTCCACCGCTGACAAATGGTATTTTTTCACCATCAAACACAGTACCAGACAAATTAGTATTTTTCTTCAGTTACAAAAGTTACATACTTACTTTACACCATAACCACCATTGAAAAATTTGAGCTACTAATTTTACTTCAACTTAAAAATACGAAAAATTATTAATTGCATCCCGAAATAAATCCACTGCACTATATCCTATATGGAATGAAGTAATGATTGTGCATGCACCAAAGGCGAAATAAATTATTTTATGTTATTTTTGTGTTCATTAGGCATATCTATACACGATTAAACACCAATTATTGTTCAAATGATGAGTATCATTTATGCTCTGTCGGCGGTGGAGTATCTTTAAGCAATTGAAAGTATAACTTTCAGCCTGCAAGCAGTTTGTTAGTCATATTTACTACAAATCAACATCTTTGTTTTGGTAATTTCTCCTGGAGCATTCCCTTGACATTTCACTGATTCAATAAGTGATGAGCTGCAGGCAGTGTTTAACAACTTGAACAATGCTTAATGCACAGCCATGAAAAAAGTATGTAAGTGTGTTTACTTGTAGCCAGATGGTATTTTCTTAGCACTTAACATCAATCTACATCAGTTAACAAAACTGACATGAATTCTGTAACAGAGAATCGTTGTACCTGGCTACAAATCTAACACATGGAAACTACATTAGCCTACCTCACAGAACGAATATCTGTTGAGCTTTACCACAGTTTGCTTTCTTCACTAACCTTGATTTTAAATCCAACTAACACAATTTCATTCCAATATTATGAAGAGAAGAAACACGTGTGCCACAGATCTACATCTACAGAACAAGTATTTATATAGGAGCTCTTGTAGTAGCGACTCGGCCTTGACACAAAGAAGGACCAACACCCCTATATATATAAACACATCCACATTCCACAACTTTTACCTGTGTAACATACATAACCTTTTTAAATCAAAGAAAAGTTGAAGACCTAGATAAAAAGGTGATGTCTGCTCAACCATAAACAATACACAATGTATATTATAAATGTAGCTCTCTTACCTGCAGATCGGACAACAATGGGTGAGTTCAGCAGGATACTTGCTGATTACAGGTAGTACGACAACAATGTTATGCCTGCAGGTGAAAACTCCAGCTTTATCACTTAGTCAAATCAGAATCAAAACCCATAAAAACATGGAGATATCAACAAACAACTGATGTAAGATGACAGGACGTCTAGATCACGTCCCCCGCTAACTTCCACCAGAGTTATACTCTAGGTCCCACTGGGAGATATCTCCTGCTCACTGATCCCACAGAGATCTACTAACGACAGAACAACAAGTTGGTTCCCATATTGTCAAAACACTGTCACTTTAAGAATGGCCATTTGTAAAACACGTTTCCACACCAATGACCTAACCGAGAAAACCAGTAGTAAAAATATTGAACCAGCTGCTTACTACCAGTGGTAAGAGTGGCCGGGTAGATGGACCGAGCTGTATATATAACCTGGGTATGTACGGTACAGTGTATATATAGGTGTTATTGTGTCCACTTACGGACTGGGGTACACAAATGACTACTTACCCACAGACACGGCATGGAGGGGTCATATCGCACAACGGAAAGGGGGAGAGGGGGCTTCACCCAGGTATTACAGGTAGAAGGATGGGCTCAGGGTGTTACTTCATATGTGTGACCACTGAGAGTGCCCATTACATACCGAAAGATGCAGCTAGGTGTTTATTCACCATATCTTGTATTTAATACCAATATAAATATATCTATATCAAATCACTATACACAGAAGGGTGTTCAGTCGCCGTGACCACAACAGAAAGCATTCACTAACCAAAACCACAAAATGCATAGGGGTGCATGCAACAGAAACATTGAATGCTATAAATGTTCATACGCCTGCATGAACACAACATAAAGAGAGGTATGTTAATTAACATTGACCATTGCACATTTGAACTTGTGAACACGATGGTGTGTTCACTCACTATGACTATTACAACCACTGAACAAGTGGGTGTGGCCTTCCTGGAACCCATTTTAATGGGACACTGAATGCACCTCAAAATCAGTAAAACATTTGTCAAAAATTTGTATTGTTGGGCTCAAACCTCACTCTAGCCATTTAATTTTGTTGTTTTCTGATATCAAATTTATAAGTTCATTATAAAAAACACAATAGCACAAAAGTTCATAAATAAGAACGTTCACTATTAAGGAGGAACTTTTGGGAGAGTGAGATGTTTTATTGAAGATACACAAACCTATACAGTGCTCTGTAAAATTTCCATCCCAATAAAATGTTCCCCCCCCCCCCCCAAGGGAATATTTGATAGCTGGTGTCATTATGTCACCAGTAATGTAAAGCATCCATCAAGATTTCTGGGTTTACACTTTGGTCTAGACTGGCCACCAGATCCTAAGTTGCTGATAAGACTTTCTCAGCAGAGTTCTTTACTAGATTATCTCCCCCTAGTTTAAAACTTAGGGTCTGGTCAAATCTGGAAATCACTCCACAGAAAAATGGTGAGTATACAGAAAAGTCAAACCCCTATAGTCATTACCATAAATGTGAGGAGTTGATCTAGTGATTAGGCTGTGGTCAATGTGTAGCCCTGGGGCAGATTTTACGACCCCCAAAACACACAGCTGGGGTGGGAGGAGGTCATGACAATTAAGGGGTTTCTATACTGTGTAGAATCTAGTGTCTAAAATCAGGCATGTAATAGAGACAAAAATAATCAAGTCAAATTTTAGTAATTTGTTTGATATTCTAGAGACTGGTGGCCATGCAGTCTAACTTTGGTCTAGCAGCTTCATCCCCCCACCTCCTTAACTTTACACTTGTTATGGATATAAAGCTATATTGTCCAATAGATCAGCCTGACCTGGTGCTAATGGACACACAACATGACCTGGCTATACATGGGTATATCTGCCCATTAACATAGTCCACTAGTCTATAAAGTATTACAGGTGGGATGTATCCACTTTATTCTGGGTATATAATCTAGCTATGTTAAATTTTATACCGTCCATAGCCTACGGCAGGTATTGTTACACAGTAATTCAGTCAAGCATACATTTTAATCTTGTCCCTATTGAATGTTTAATGGTTTGTTGGCAAATATTATATCAAGGTCAAGATAAAATATCTACAGCTCTCATGGGATTTCAATAATACATATTAATTAATACACATACACAGGCTTACATGTATAATAACTCTATTTTTGTGCGTAAAGTTGCTTTCAAAACATCTTTTCCAGGACTGTATATATGCATGTAAATAACACTTAGACCAAAGGTTATGTGAATACTTAAATTACCAAACATTATTTTTGCAGTAAAACGAGAGCTGAAAATTCACCTTGGGATTGTATTCCATCTTTGAATATTTTAAAGAATTACTAGGTACTTCCCTTGTGGGTATAGGTATCATTTGTGACATCATTACTTTGTGCGCAAAACTCATGTTTTCTCTACGACGTTACTCTCATAAAAAACTGCGCAACAATCCGTAACTCTATATGCAGAAGGGAAGATAACTCTGTAATAAACAGAAAAGCTATAGCTATACCAGGCATATACTTCAAGAGATAAAAATGTATAATGCAAGCTAGGTTCTGTTGATGGTAAATATTATGACAATGGCAACAAGAGGCCCAGAGGACCTGTTTCGCTCAACTGGTTTGTTATGCCAAGTAATTATATAATGTTCTAAATACAGGATGATTGTTTCTTTTCTGAAGGCATTTAAAGACTTACCTCTAGTTTCCCTACACATTGTCAGACTCTAAACATTGTCAGACCCTATACATTGTCATACTCCACTCTATCTTATCCAGGAGTTGCTAAAATTTATACATATTCTTTTCTCCTTACCCAGAGGATGTTTCTGGCCAAATTTGGTAATAATTCCTGCAAAATTCTATGACTAGTAGCAATTTAAGAATTTACCTATATTTCCACTATTGGGCCCCGCCCCTCCTGCCCCCAGAGGGTCAGAGCCAAAATTAATACAAGCTCTGTTCCCCTTCCCCCAAGGATGTTTCTGGCCAAATTTGGTTAGAATCCATGCAGAACTCTCACTAGCAGCGATTTAAAGAATTAACCTCTATTTCCCCTATTGGGCCCCACCCCTCTTGCCCCCAAGGGTCAGAGCCAAAATTTATACAAACTCTGTTCCCCTTCCCTCAAGGATGCTTCTTACCAAATTTACGTTACATTCTATGCAGAACTCTATGACTAGTAGCGATTTAAAGGATTTACCTCTATTTCCCCTATAGGGCCCAGCCCCTCCTTGTCCCAGGGGGTCAGACCCAAATTTTATACAAACTCTATTCTCCTTCCTCTAAGGATCCTTTTGTCCAAATTTGGTAACAATTCATGAAGAAATCTATCGCTAGTAGCATTAATTTAAAGAATGAATCTCTATTTCCTCTATTGGGCCTCACCCCTCCTGCCTCCAAGGTATCAGAGCCAAAATTTATACAAACTCTGTTCCCCTTCCCCCAAGGATGATTCTGGCCAAATTTGGTTAGAATCCATGCAGAAATCTATGACTAGAAGGCATTTAAAGGATTTTACCTCTATTTCCTCTATTGGACCCCGCCCCTCCTGGCCCCGGGGGTCAGAGCCAAAATTTATACAATCTCTGTTCCCCTTCCCCCAAGGATGTTTCTGGCCAAATGGGGTTAGAATCCATGCAGGAAACTATGACAAGTAGAGTTTTAAAGGAAATGTTGACAGACGGAAGGACGGACGACGGACGCGCGCCAAGACATAAGCTCACCAGCCCTTCAGACCAGGTGAGCTAAAAATCATAATCTATAAATTAGTCAAAAGACAGGCTACAGTGACCTATATTTTTCATATGACACATATACAGGGACCTACATCTTCTATCTGATACAGTGACCTACATCTTCTATCTGATACAGTGACCTATATCTTCTACCTGATACAGTGACCTACATTTTCTATCAAACAAATGTAGTTTTTTATGCAGTGAACTCATGATGAATAATTTAAAAAAATATTATATGACATGTTGTTTTGTGGTCTATATATAAATGTATTTGAATAAAGTAAATCAATTGTGTCCGAAAATATTGTTTTAAGAAGAAATGTAAGTTAGACATCAACATATACACATTGAATCAGGAATATGTCAAAACTGTCACGCACATGACCTTGTTAATATGAATCCTAGTCGTGTCGTGCTGTGGGCCCATAAATCACAGGTAAATCAGGTTAAGTTTTCAAACATGCATGCAATTAATTAATAATTAAGTTTTAATATCATAACTAGCACATGCTATATTTAATTTCAGGAAACACAGCTGTGTTCAGAAAATTTTTAGCAATCATTGAAATTCAATGAATATACCCAGTATATGATTAATGATTCAACATTTATCATGAAAATTGAATCTATAGTTTGAAGTTTTCCTCCCCTACTGAATTTCCTACAACTTTTAGGTGAAGCGATTACAACATCCGCATCACAAATACTATACAGGTATGACAATTTTATCTATCAGGTGACAGACCATTTTCTATATCACTTCACCCTACCTAACATGACAAAACACCTTAATTGACATTCAAATGTCTACATCTTGTGCTGGCCCACAAACCGACATTACAAAGCATACTATATTTCACCTGTAGAAGATAGCCAGCGATCCTGTTCTGTAGGAGATAGCTATAACTCAGCTAGGCTATCTCTCCAAGCTTTTTCTCCAAAAGATACCACAAATAATCCAACTAAAGACTATGTTGTACTACTGTGTTGTAATCTGCAGCTGGAGAGAAAGTCTTCCTGTTTATAGATCTGTGTTATCAGTCAGCTCGCCTGGCATCCCTCATAAAAAGGGGGCGGGTCTTTTTACCACTGACAGGCAGCATGCTAATGTGGACAGTCACAGGCCTGTAAACTTTTATGATGTTCTCATTTTCAATTTATTATTTAACTATAAATTACATGATAGCTTTATCAATACTGTAGGCCTTTCACAGAATCTATTTCAGAGGTCAAACGTTATCATCCTTTTCCTTTATGTCAATATAAAGTACATTAGTTAAAAAGAGCCTAGCAATGTTCAGATTTTAATTGGAAGATTGATACATATTTAATACCATTTTTTTTGTAATGAACTATCATTTCAACAAAAAACATTTGATATGAACAGCACTTTGCCATTAGCAGTTATGATATGTGAAGATTACCTGATAATGAATGGATGTGTTTAGTTATCAAGCTAATTTGAATCTTAAATAAAGATATCTGAGATGAATATAGATGTATATATAGTTATCAAGATAATTAGAATATTTAATGTGTTCCAAGTAATAATTTCTCTATCAAATAAGAAACCATTTCCAAATGGACAATTGTTTATTATGGAAATAATTGGTTATCTCCCTTTTAATTGTTTCAAAGTGAATGGCGAACTTATCATTCTATGATATCTTATTTTGATCACCTTGGTGTAGAATTGGATATATAAGAACATTTGCTTATTTCTGACTTTTTGGGTCAAGTCTATTTCCATATGAAATTGGAACGGGATTCAGATGGCAATGGGTATATATCGACCTGGCAATTTGTGCCAATTATTACATGTAATTTTGTATTATGTTTACATGACTTTAAACCTAATGCGGTCAAGGTCATAGCTACCTGTAATGGCAGCATTGCTGGGTATTCATCGGAAAAGCAAGTACAATTAACTTATACAGTAAACTGCATGTTTCATACAGATATATAACTTCCAGTACAACCTGCAAATGTTATGGCCAGAACAGAATTAAGAGCCAACAAGAGGCCCATGGGCCTTAACGGTCATCTGAGTACCTTGGCAATAATCATATAGGAAATTAATTAGAAATATAGATATAGTGTCATGGTTGCCATCTTCGATTGGGGATCAACCAGAGATGTAACAACACTTTGTAGGGACCATGTCAGGCTCCTTTCATGCAAATTTCAGCCAAATTGAACCGGTAGAACTTGAGAAGAAGTTCAAAATGTGTTTTCAAGATGGCAGCTGTGGCGGCCATCTTGGATTTCGGATCAACCCGAAAAATAAGAACACTTTGTCGGGACCATGTCAGGATCATTTCATGCAAGTTTCAGCCAAATCGCACTGGTAGCACTTGAGAAGAAGTTCAAAATGTGTTTTCAAGATGGTGGCTGTGGCGGCCATCTTGGATTTCAGATCGACCTGAAAAATAAGAACACTTTGTCGGGACCATGTCAGGATCATTTCATGCAAATCTCAGCCAAATCGCACCGGTAGAACTTGAGAAGAAGTTCAAAATGTGTTTTCAAGATGGCGGCTGTGGCGGCCATCTTGGATTTCGGATAGACCCGAAAAATAACAACACTTTGTTTGGAACCATGTCAGGATCATTTCATGCAAGTTTCAGCCAAATCGCACTAGTAGAACTTGAGAAGAAGTTCAAAATGTGTTTTCAAAATGACGGCTGTGGCGGCCATCTTGGATTTCGGATCGACCCGAAAAATAACAACACTTTGTTGGGACTATGTCAGGATCATTTCATGCAAGTTTCAGCCAAATCGCACAAGTAGAACTTGAGAAGAAGTTCAAAATGTGTTTTCAAGATTGCGGCTGTGGCGGCCATCTTGGATTTCGGATCGACCCGAAAAATAACAACACTTTGTCGGGACCATGTCAGGATCATTTTTATGCAAGTTTCAGCCAAATCGCACTTGTAGAACTTGAGAAGAAGTTCAAAATGTGTTTTCAAGATGGCGGCTGTGGCGGCCATCTTGGATTTCAGATCGACCCGAAAAATAACAACACTTTGTCAGGACCATGTCAGGATCATTTCTTGCAAGTCTCAGCCAAATCGCACTGGTAGAACTTGAGAAGAAGTTCAAAATGTGTTTTTCAAGATGGCGGCTGTGGCGGCCATTTTGGATTTCGGATCGACCCGAAAAATAACAACACTTTGTCGGGACCATGTCAGGATCATTTCTTGCAAGTCTCAGCCAAATCGCACTGGTAGAACTTGAGAAGAAGTTCAAAATGTGTTTTCAAGATGGCGGCTGTGGCGGCCATTTTGGATTTCGGATCGACCCGAAAAATAACAACACTTTGTCGGGACCATGTCAGGATCATTTCATGTAAGTTTCAGCTCAATCCCACAGGTCAAACTTGAGAAGAAGATTGAAATGTGAAAAGTTTACGGACGGCGGACGGCGCACGGCGGACGGCGCACGGCGCACGACGACGGACGAAGCATGATGACTATAGGTCATCCTGACCCTTCGGGTCAGATGACCTAAAAACAGAAAACTTACAAGAATCTGATCATTTGGAAGCTGAGCTCACTAAAAAGTTCATATGTATCTATGGTAGTTTACGTTATTTTTTTGTATAATTGATCAATCTGTTGCCAAAGAGATTTGTATTTCAACCAAAGATATATACACGATATTCATTTACTTGAATGAAACTGAAAATGTGAAATACCTTAATTATATATACCCATGGGAAAAGTGTATTTATCATGTCTGGTGTAGGTAAGGTAACCGTGATCAAAGCAACCAGAGGTCAAAGTTGACTGTGATGTATTGACACTTGTATGACACAACACTACAAACTAACCAAACAGAACATACAACTTTATAACTTTTATATGACATCAAAATGCATGACTCATTTTCTACACACGAAGTCAAGGGAAAATTAAACAAACAGGCAATACATGCTACTGTAATACTAAAGTAAAATATACTGTTGTTAATGTTCTCATAGCATTATCTAAGTGACTTTAAAATGAAAGAAATAAAATAGACTGCAGAGATGTACCAAAGTCAAATACATTTAAGTTGATCGAGCAACAGACAAACATTACTTACAGGTAGTTAAATTAGCATTTGTGGAAATAAAATGTTCAATTTCCATGTAAATAACTTAAATAGCATTAGAATAGAATAAAACTTGCCATTCACCAATAATACAATTCAGAGTAAAGTCTCTTGGATTTTATGGATTGTACTAGAAATTGTCTGTAATTAATTATCCTGTAAGGAGTTCATGGACATAGTCCACTGTGAAAATCGAGTCAACATGGCAGCCCATCTATAGCAAGCTTCAAGTTTTTTGGAGTGACTCTTTGGAGTGCACTCCAATTATTCAAAGTAAACAAAAAGTACCCTTCTCTCTACAGTGATATTTTATTCCCAACATTGGTATAACAACTAAATGCACTATGGATACAGGTATATAATGGCACCCGTAGGTCATCAGGTATATTCTGATGGAGTTCTGCTGCCTTCATATATATACAATGTAAAGACATGGTCTTGTTTCTATAGACTTATCAACAGATGTAACCATAATAGTGAGTTTATCACCAGGATAAAGACAACAACATGATGGTGATGGGTGGCAACAACAAACACCAACAGACTACTCTCCCTCTCCATCATAACAACATCGGCTTCCCCAAACACAATGTTCACTACATCCTGGTCTCAATCGTTGCTATGGATGTGAATTATAAGGGACTATTTCCTACTACTACAAGTACAGAAAATGTAAAAGTTGGTAGTTTATTTGTGTGATGGAAGTTTCATTGCCAAACTTCTACAATAAACCTTAAGTTCAGTAGTATCTTTGTGTTAATGATGGCCATTGCCCAACTTCACCAGTAAAGCTAAGTTTCCAAAAATATGATAGTTTAAGTTTATTTTAACAAAGAACAAGAGAGATCTTCAGTTCAAACATCTAGCTGTCTGATGTAGAGTAGAGATCCTGACAAATCCTATGACACATTGTTTACCTAAATCGTTTATTTACATTGCTGAAATACAAACAGCAAATATGGCATACCTCTTGGGTAACAATGATAACTGGGTATATATTACATAACTATACTAAGGCAGAAAGCAGCTATTGTAAGTGTTCAGTGACGAAGTGTTTGAATTGTACATCATTATATTAGAAATGAAATTATAAATTCAACAATTAATTAAGGTAACATAATGATAATAGACATACAAAATTATAACTAAAATCACTTTTGCAAAGTTTTTTTTCCTGTTCTCTTTTGAACAAAGTACTGGTAAACTATAAAACTAATAGAAGCTAGGTTAATACAAGGCTGCACCTTATAAACTTGAACTCAAATAACCTACGCTATTTGACCCAATAAATCCCTAAACAATTGAATTTAATAAGGGTGGGGTGCTTACTGGTTCAAATACAGTATCCAATTTGAACATTTTGTTAGCACCAACTATATGAAGGGAGTGAGATGACTGGTTTGCTGTAGCTTGGTGGGGTGTGCTGTTCGGTGTCTTTTACAGTGTACTTCAGTAAGATTAGACTTTAAGTACATTAAACATAAGGGAGGCCATATTGTCCTAAAATGACTCTAGCTGCCATTATATAGGACAACAAACCTATATATAGAGATCAATCTATAAAGATAAACTTTTAAATTAGCTTAATTTACCAAGGTGACCTGCCAACATCAAGAGAGTGAAGTTTGAATTTCTGTAAATAAGTGATGATTAGTATAAGATGGTCCCAGATTACATGTTATTACAAACCCCTTATACCTATGGTGTGGGCCACTCTGATGTATATTGATACTGCGGCAGCTTGTACAATTCTAAAACACAAACCCGTCGACAGCTGGTGTGACATCTAACCACAGAAATCAAAAGTATGTATTAGCTCAGAAATTGATCTGGAGGACGAAAGGATTCCAATGTGAGACACCATTGAGGGACAAATTTATCTACTATTGTATAAATAATGGGGTACTTCAGATCCCTCCTTATCAGGAATGAAGACTTTTAACTTCCATACCATCAGCAATACTGATTCTACAGTCAGAGTTATCAGATAGTGGTAGGTCATTGTATTTATCAGAAAACAATAAATATACCCCAACCCTACTAGGATAAATATACATGTGGCGGCATCTCCATATTTATTAGTTTATCTCATATTGTACAACTCAAAATGAGTCACCCAAATATATATCCTTTGAATCTCAAGCAAAGGATACTGATCATGAGAAAATGAAAACCTCCCCTGTTATATCAAAGTCATCATATTTACATCCATATTCGTTCAATTATAATTTTGACATCTGAAGAGAATGTATCCATGCAGGTTGAAAATCAGAATATATAATATGATCCTAGTTTGAAAACAATACCGTTAAAAGTTTAGTACTGGTTCTAAGAAACATAGACATTAAATATATAGTTACTGGGTATTAATTCAAAATTAAAAACACAGATCACAACAAAAAGAATTGCTGAAGTTTTGTTTTCTGATTCACGGTGTGAATTTCCGAACCTGCATGTGGCTATCATACAGAGCTTCAATTAAGCTAACATCTAGACCTTATACTCACTATACAATATTTTCTTTTTGGATTTACTAGATTTCATTTTAATTTGACAGATTTCCTACAGTTACACAAACGTCAAACTCCAAAGCCTAAATATAACTACAGCTGGTACATACATACTCCTACACATAGCACAAACTGTCAAACTCTACAAGATTTGAAACATAAACAATGTGGATTACTTAAACATTCATACAGTCAAACCAAACTCACAGATATGATTTCACACACAAAACAATAACAAAGAACAAGTCACCCAGCAATAGATTTATATTGTAGCATCAATGATGATTAAAATCTAAAGGGAGGTAAACAAAGCACAATATTTACAGTCAGTGGTGAATTGATAGTATAAACCCGTTGATTTCAACCAAAGGCTACTCAACTTTATTTCTCGATAAATTGAGTATATCACGCGCAATTTGGAGCCGCGCGGATGAATTTATGATGGTCCAAATCAGAAACTTTTGGTGTTTTCAGTACCGAACGTACGTTCGATGAACATGTACATGTATCAAAATAGGTTTGAACACATATATACATGTACGTGTGTAAATACAAATGTAGAAAAGCTACATCGTTTATGTTACTACCGTACCTCTTTGAGCAATGCCTCCGTGCGTATGATATAAATAAACAATGTTGTACAATGTACAGTTTTGCACATTCCGATGACGTCGCAATGTTTACATATTGTGTGTCGGTGAGTCTGTGTTGTTCGCTACAACATTGAACATGTAGATCTACATCCTATTTGTGTTTTTAACATCTTTGGTTGTACGCAAATGGATAAGATATGTCAGGACAACATCAGTCTTTGAGTTGCATAAGTTTAACCAAAACGACCTAGCACGATAAAGCATTTTTGTTCGCCTGTACGTTATCTACTGTGAATCGGCGTGAGTAGGCCTTACATACACAATGTACGTTTGGGTGTTTCGAAATATCAATGAAACGGAATCCTACAATTGTAGCTTAACAATACTTGTAATATATATCTCTAATATTTATTGAAGTGTTTGAAACAACAATATAAATATAAGCTAACATTTTGAGAGCGGTAAACGTTTACAGTACTTAGTGGGCCTACCTGTGTTTGTACATATTCCTCGAAACGACGTCCGATACATTCCAAAATCCGGAAATAATGACATGGAACTATTTAAACATCCGTGTATTCAAGTAATTTCAAACGTGAACTGATTAAGTAGAACTCAAGTGATCACAAAATTGAAGAAACTCTCTGTTTGTCACACCTCCTTGACACAGGCGGTTTGAATCGGACGCCGCGTCACAACTACGATAAATATCCTGCCACGTTAGGCCTATGAATTGTGTAAGCGTGTGTAATCAAACGAAGTAAAAGATAAAACTTAAGTGCTTTGCACCATGGTGTTTTTAACAACAGATAAATAAAACGAGTTATAGTTTCATACCCGGAAATCCCCAGATATATGCTTCATGAGACGGAACTCATTTTATTTGTATGTTCATTGATAAATTGGCGGGAAAATCCGCCACTTCGAGTGGCTGTTCCAAATGCCTGTCGGAACCAAACGATATAATTCAATTTTTAGTCTTATAAATGCCATAAACACTATTAAGGGTAAATTTTGAGCTATGAAAATAATACTTAAGACAGTAAATATAAGGATTAAAGTCTCTTTCTGGTGGTTCTATCGAAGGATAAAGTTGAGTAGGGTATCGATATTTGTTTCATGGACCGCTTCGCGGTCCATTCCAAATATCGATACCCTACTCAACTTTATCCTTCGATAGAACCACCAGAAAGAGACTTTAATCCTTAAATAGAATTGGTAGACTGGCCTCCATGCAGACCATACCAGGAATGCTATGAGAAGATTTTCTCAGCAGAATTCTAATACTAGATTATCTCCCCCTTTCTTAAAACTTATAATCAGATCGAGACAGGTCATAGAGATAAAAATAATCACAAACTTTAGTGATTGTGTTTTAACTAGATACTGGTGGCCAGTCTATAAGACAAGAAAATCTCACTGTCATAGCAAGGGTTTTGCCAAATAGCAGTATTGATGATGTAAATAAGATCAGTCCAAAAGGTAAACCACTAACTAATCCACAAGATCAATGTCTACCATACAACATGATCATATATATTTTTGAAAATTATAACCACATGATATCAGCTTCTCCCACCATTCTCTGATTTGTCACCCGTTTTAGCTGTGGGAGATTTCTCTGTCAACCCCTAGCGTATGACAGATTACGCGCACTAGCCTTTTGAACCTGAAGACAATTATGTGACGTCATGATTTCATGCAGTGTGAACTTGGTGTGCATTATTGATGACGTCATCAATATTGACGTACAGACAATGGATTCATGTTCATGTCCCAGTGAAAATGCTTCTTTTTAGGTAATTATCTATTGTCCAACCCTTGGCAAGCCTCGGGTTGGACGTTATTGAATTACCCCTCGGGTTGTGATTTTGTTGTCACACCATCTAGATAGGGAAAGATTCTGTTAATATATGCTTTTTTCAGAAAGTGGGTAACAGTGTCTTTATGCCTTTCTAGGACGGTTCCAGAAATTGTCTTTTCATGAATTTAATTTGGCAGTATGTATGTCTACATGTCTTGGCAGGATTAGACATGTATATGTTATAACAGAAAAGGTAATAAATACAATACTCCCTATATTTCTACAGGGTTGACATGCATGCAGTGTCAACATGTCTTACAACTTACAAGGAAAGAACTGTGTATTGCCAAATCTTTTCAGGATTATGACAGCTAGCGTCTACATGTCTTGATAGGATTAAGACACAAGTTCATGTCTAACAAACAGGGTGACATCCCTTATTTCTAAGTGTCTTTTATGTATTACAAAGAGGGCAACTGAGCCTGCATTTCTTTCTTCTTTCTTGGATATTTATATCAGACAATGTCTAAAGCTACAGACAGGGTGACACTCACTTGACCCTATTTCTAGGAGGGGGAGGGGTATAAACATCTTATCTATAGAATGATAGAGTACATGCATGTATATCTTGTCTCTTTTTAAGAGTTTTTTTTTATTAGAATGCAGGTGACAGCTATGCGTCTTTGAAGAAGGATGAAATTTTCGAAATATACAACCTGCACTACTGTGCAGTTAATGAAAATGTGTCTTCATGACTTCATTACAACTGGTGTGCTATACATATACATCCTATCAAAAAAATAAGTGTGTTCACTGGTATCATGTAAGGTTGTCAGTCTCCATACCTGTCTTAATTTCTCATACAAAGTCAGGCTGGGACTGTTAGGGACATACCTGGGTGTACCTGGTATATAACATACACATACAGGGAGCTTACATTATATAGAACACCTCTAGACAATCAGACATACTAGTGTACTGTACACATTATTGGTCATGTATAATACAGTATGAACACAGGGTAATAAAATTATATGTATTTCTGGCTATTTTTTCATATAGAAACTATACATGGCCCTGTGGTATGACTACAATGTACTGTATATTTGTACAGTGTATATAATACTTGTTAATTAATTATCTAAAGGACAATACGTCCAGACCTTGTATTTACCCGCAATGAATTTTAATGAAACTGACTATTTATAGACTCCTTGTTGTTGTCCAGTAGGCGGTACAGACCTACCCGGCTCCTGTCCGTGTCTCACAGGTAACACACGGGAGCGGACAGGTAAACTTCACACTTGTGACTGACTTGTGTCACATGAACATTGGAGCATGACTGTTAGTAAAACAGGAATATGTTACCCTACCTGTCTTTTCTCTGTAAGAACTGTTGTGGTATGTCTTCTATTCCTCGGTAACCAGTTTGTACACAATCACAACAAATATGGCGATCAGACGTGTGTTGATGGTCATTGCAGTCACGTGACTAGGCATCAAGGGGGTAACTAGAATGTCTCTTTATAGTAGCAATTTTGGCCTTTCATCGCACATATAGGTAATGATATTGATTATTTATTTTATGTTTATTTGATTGTGAATGCTAGTGTCACTTAAAACACGTGTTTCTGGACGATAAACAAAAGATTCAAATTAATTTGAGAGAGAATTTGGAGTTCCCCCTTATGAGAGCCTCACGTGTTTCTACTTTCATTTCCGGTAAGCCAGTCGGCGGTCGGTAAACTTCAAAGGTTACTCACAGGTGTGTAGTTTCAGGTAAACGGAAGGACAGCCACTGAACCCGCTTTATTATTTGGTGCGATTGTATTCTAGTGTCCACATATAGTAAATATATAAGACATCTTCATTTGGTTGAGTTACGTTCGATCACATGCAAATATGTGGAGAAAACTGCAGTGACTGAGCACAGGGCCATGTATAGTTTCTAACAAATAGCCAGAAATACATATAAAATAACCGTATAATCATTAGGCCTAAGTGTGACAGCCTTTTGTTTGCATGGTATTCAATGTACATATAAAAAAATTCAGATGAAATATAAATATGTGTTCATTCCCTCTATTTGTACCCACTTTTTATTAGTTACTAGGCCTGTACCAGGGGAGACAATTCTATATAAGGTGGCAGATCATGCCCAATTCCACAACCAACAATTTTTTTCCTTTCACAATATCATACGCAGGAAAAATTCTGTAAAGTTTTCATATTACCAGATTAAAAGCTTGTATAGCAATTTATTAAAATTATTCTTTGAAAGAAAAATATTTCAGTCATTATTAACGTTGATTATTATGTCAAAATGCATAAAATATGGAGTAAGAATACTAAAGCACGAGTCTATTTTTTCTGCATTATTGATTATTCTTTTTGCATATGTTAAGAAATGATATTATATGTAAATTAGATTATAGATGAAATTGCATGAAGAATATAGATCCATTTTGTATATTTCTCACAGAAATCTAGACCATTATCTGTAAAGTCTTCGGGGAGTACTTGATATGGAGTTCTGCATCACGAAAACTTGGGATGGACGCCCCCTCAGTGGGGACTACGACCCGGTCCGTATGACCCTGAGCACGGCGAGTAATGGAGAGGATCTCAACATCCATGTCGACGCCCCATTCTTTGGGGATCAGCCTGTCCCTCCAAACGGAAAACCAGGGGAACCTTGCTTTGAACTATGGCTGTATGAGGGTAAGTATATAATACAGTAGAACCTGCCTTAGCGACCACCTCTGTTAAAGGCCATCTACTTATAAAGAAGACTACTATTCTTGGATCCAAAATGACCAATTTAACACAATTCACCTGGTGTATAAAGACCACCTGGCTATTTACACCAATTGTTCATCTGTCAGTTGGGTGTTATTAATAGACAGGTGTAACTGTATTTAATTGCTTTACATCCTGATAAATATATGTATCTATGTGCATAAAAAGAAAACACATCTATAAAACAGTTTTTTCCTCCCTAGCGCTTTCTCGGCTCATGCCGGTCTTCAGGGGTTTGAATTCTTTTATTTGTAAAACATGACGTCATAGTACAATGACGTCATAGTAAGATTACGTCATGACATGGTACATAAAGATATTGTGAATGGTTCTGGAAGAATGAGGACAAAATAAAAACTAATATGAAGTTCCTTTGTCCCGTTCTGAATTTAACACAGGTTTCATAAGTTGTCCTCATGTTTTTGTTGGTTTCTTCCAGAACCATTCACAATATCTTTATGTACCATGTCATGACGTAATCTTACTCATGTTTTACAAATAAAAGAATTCAAACCCCTGAAGACCGGCATGAGCCGAGAAAGCGCTAGGGAGGAAAAAACTGTTTTATAGTTGTGTTTTCTTTTTATGTATATGGAAACCATCAAATGGACACAGTTCTTTTTTATGTATCTATGTGTATTGTTTTTGTTCCGTGATTTGAACATAAGCTATGGTGACTAGATCACCTTATGCTTTTTTTGTCTGGATATCTCCTTCTAAGCATAATTATGGAACATTTGGTTGTCATGGTTTCAAATAAAGGTTAGTGTGGTTATATATACCATATTTTTCGGAGTAAAAGCCGCGACGTTTTTCTCTGAAAATCAGGAGTGAGGCTTATATTATACACCAGTTCTGCTTATCTGTGGTCAAAACCAAAATCTGACGATGTTTTTGCATTATTACGTCGTGATTTACATGTGAAAATCGTAAGTTTTACTCGCCAGTTTTGTCGTTATATATACCTGGGTAGGTTAGCCATCAGCATACAGTACTATTAAGCACCTACCTATAAGATTATTCCATTTGGATGTTAAACACTACAGAGATAATGACTAAAAACTATTATTACTTTATTGAATTGTTGGTCTCGGTGTTCATATATGATATCAAATATATGTAGTTAGAGGTATTTAAATGTTAGTGCTAAGATGTCTCCATAAATTTGAATGTCTCTATTCTTTCAGTTGTTGAAGCTTTCTTTCTGAACGATAATGATGATTATTTGGAAATTGAGCTATCACCGTGAGTATTTCCTTGGCTAATTAAGGGGAGATCATTCTGGTATTCTACAAAATAATTTTGTGTAACTACTTCAATTCCCCTATAAATCATATTTTGAAACAGATGTTTGTTTTATAAATTAAAGGATAATTGTGTTTCTCATTTTAAAGATAAAAATCAAGAGAAACAAATACATATTCGTTTCTTTTGGATATGGCATTGAAACTGCTCATTTGTTAACTAGGCCTATATGTATCTAGTTTCTCTCTTTATTATATGTTCTCAATCATATTTGGCAGTAACCTAAGCTTACATGTCCTAATTTACATGTTGTTTTCATTTTAGGTATGGACAACATTTCAATCTCGTACTTCATGGTGAGATGAATCTAGTTAGGGTAAGGAATAAAATATAATCAATTAAAAAGTCTGAAAGTAATATTTCTTTGCATTTAAGTAAATTTTTTATGATATCGCCAACAATTTCATAATTGAGCTTAAATGAATATTTATGAAGTAATGTTAATCACAAGCTTGTATTTATGTCTCCACCATGAAGGGAGGGGAGGCATGCACTGTCACACATGCATCACCTCCCACTCAAATTCCATTGGAGGCAGGGGCTTTTGTTTTATCAGATACTTCTATTATCTTACTTTTCCTGCAAAAGATTTGTCTTTGTTTTACAGAAAGAGTTGCCATGTACATTTACAGCCAGTATCCAAGGTAACCGATGGACAGGCGACGCTGTGTTCCCGGCCGCACACTTCCCTAAGTTTGTCACCAAGTTTAATGCGTTTGCGATGCATGGTCCACAACCTAATAGGGTCTTCGAGGCTCTCTATCCTGTACCTACTGGCAAATATAAAGTCCCATACTTGTAGGTAAATTTCTTAGGTAGATTAGATTTGGAGGTACGCAGACATACCTGTCTATAAAGACCTCCCAAGGGACCAAGACCAAGTGTTTTTTATACCCATGTGGTCTTTATAGCCAAGTGCAAATTGTGTTGATCAAAGTTAACAATTTAGGACCCTGATAAAGTGGTCTTATTGAACAGGTGGCCTTTATACATAGGCAGTCACTATGGCATGTCTGACTGTAATATGTATCTGTAATACATTGCAGTATTTGTAATTATTTTGCTGTGGTAATGCAGATAAAGGGACAACATAATTTGTCAAATTTGTTTTAATGCACAGGTAAAATAATAACCTTATGTTGATTTTTATACCCCGCTTTCTGCGAAACGAGGGATATTAATATGGGTTTGTCTGTCTGTCTGTCTGTCCGTCTTTCTGTAACACTTTGTTTCTGTGCAATAACTGTAACAAATGTAAACAAATTTTCTTCAAACTTGGTGACAGCGTTGTATGCCTTAAGGGCTCGACCAATGTTGAATGTGACTGTCCATGGACCTTATTTTGTGGAGTTATTGCCCTTTGAATTACTAAACACATCATTTTCTACGATTTTGGTGCAAAAAGTTAACAAATGTAAACCGATTTTCTTCAAACTAAGTAACAAGGTTAAATGCCTTAAAGACTCGGCCAAGTTCGATTGCGGAGTTATGGCCCTTTGCTTAAGTAAAAAAAAGTCAGTTTCTGCCACTTCTGTACAATAACTGTAATAAATATTAACCAATTTTCTTCAAACTTGGCAACAAGGTTGAATGCCTTAAGTGCCTGACCAGGTTCGATCAACTCTTTCAGGGATGTTATTTATCAGAGTTATGGCCCTTTAATTTACTACAAATGTCATTTTTCTGCAGTTTCTGTGTAATAACTAACAAATGTTAAAATTAATATTGTAAAAACTTGGTAACAAAGTTATATGCCTTAAGGGCTTAGCCAAGTTCGATTGGCACATTTGGCAGATCTTAATTAGCAGAGTTATGGCCCTTTGATTTAATAAAAAAGTCATTTTCTGCCACTTCAATACAATAACTGTAATAAATATTAACTGATTTTCTTCAAACTTGGTAACAAAGTTAAATGTCTTAAGGGCTCAGCAAAGTTCGATCACTACTTGCGATGGACCTTATTTGGCAGAGTTATGGCTCGTTGATTTAATAAAAAAAAAAGTCATTCATGTTTTATCATGAAATAACAAATAAAACTTCTTACTTCCGAATAAGACTTCAGTTTATTTTTTCATGTTTCAACCAAGGTTAAACCGAACCTCAATTATGTTTACCTACAATATGTCCTGAAAGCGGGGAATGGAAATTCCACAAATTTGCTGGTTATTTTTGATATGGAAGGAATTCTCCAGTAAATAATTGCATATGTTCTTTGTTAGTATAATGTATAATGAACTGTGGTTCAGATACATGTATACATTTTCAAACTTTATTAGACATCTACATATTACAGTTGATCAGTTGCTGATTTACTGAAGATCTTTACAGATTGATTCTATTCCCAGCCACAACCTCTCTGTTTTTGAGCCAATCGACATGAGGAGCATCCTCCCTAATAACTATACTGACCAGTACAAGTCAGCGATGTGGGATGAGATTCTCAATGAGAAGTCCTTGACCTTCTGTATCAATACAACCTGGGATGGTGAACCCCTCGGGATCAAGTACCGCCCAGCCAAACTCACTCTGACCTCCACAGACGATGGAAACTCTCTGAAGATTAGTGTTGATGCTGAGTTCTTTGATGACAAACCTGTACCAGCTACAGAGCCAGGCACTGCATGCTGGGAACTATGGAATCATGAAGGTCACACAATTTTAATTATATTTGTATAAATATATATAAAATTTATTAATCTCAAATGATTGGGAATAAAGAAATGATTTTCTTCATAATAAAGGTTAGGTGTGACTGGGCCTACTCTTTATAATCATATGCTTAACATTCCTGATTATGAAAACATATCTTTTTTTTCACTTTCACACCAAATATAACAATAATGACATGCAAGATGGTCATAATTTTGTCACAGATATAGATAATTGGTTATCTCCCCTTTTGATATTTGTGGAAGCTTTCCTGAACATTTATAGATTAATTCCCCTTTTTACTGTTGTTAAGAGTGGTTCCTGAACTTTCATTGGCTAATATCACCCATTTAAAGTACATGTACATGTTGCTTGAGCTTTTTACTTAATGAATATTGATTATCTCCCCTTGTTACTTAATGACCATTGGTTATCTCCCCTTGTTACTTAATGACTAATAATTATCTCCCCTTGGTACTTAATGACTTGATTATCTCTCCTTGTCACTTAATAAGTATTGATTATCTCCCCTTATTACTTAAAGACTATTGATTATCTCCCCATGTTACTTAATGATCATTGATTATCTCACCTTGTTACAGTTGTGGAAGCATTCTTCCTGAATGATGATGGTGACTATCTGGAAATAGAACTCTCACCGTAAGTAAACAGAGGGACAAATTAGGATCACAGGAAGGATAATCATGCCATTTATTTTTAGCAAAGAATAGAACTAATATAGGTATTTCAAAGAATCATGGACAAATCTACTTATCCATCAAACCAAACCTAATCTATCATCAGACCCTGGTCAGTTATGGCGTATTGTTCATCAGAGGACCGGGAGTAATTACATCATATGACCTTTCATATCTTCACTTTCTATTTCAGACATGGGCAACACTTGAACTTGCTTCTGAGTGGAGTAAGAAACATTGTAAAGGTAAATAAACCCCAAAGTAAATTGATTTTCTATGGCCACATTGACTCTTATATTTATCATAGAGATTTCAAAAGTAAATTTGACTTTTGAATGTTCATGAACCTATACGAAATGTGTTATAATAACTGTTATTTCTTAGTTTGTATAGAATTTTATCAAAGAACTATCTACTTAATCAATTTAAGGAATATCTTTGAGGTGTATATCATTATTATGCTGTTGCCAATAAAAAAAATCCACAGAAAATGTATTTTCCATACAGAAAGAGTTACCATGTGAGTACAAAGTGGCTATCCAAGGAAGTGGGCGTTGGATCGGTGAGGCCATATTTCCAGTGAGTTATTTCCCTCGAGGTGTCACCAAGTTTAATGCCTTTGCGATCCATGGTAGTGACCCTGACCGTATATACGAGGCTCTGTATCCAGTACCAGCAGGGTCTGCTCAACAACCTGATTTGTAAGTACCGGGGTGTACTGTGTACTGGCCAAGTCAGCCAATAGATTGGGGGTTTTAGGTTTAATTAGTTTAACATCCTATTAACAGTCAGGGTCATTTAAGGACATGCCAGGTTTATTGGTGGAGGAAAACCGGAGCACCGCAGAAAAAACACCAACCAGCAGTTGGTACCTGGCAACTGTCCCACATGGGATTCGAATTAGCGACCCAGAGGTGGAGAGCTTGTGTCGGGACATCTTAACTACTCTGCCACCGCGGGCCCAGCAAATAGATTTCAATTATTTTTCTACAAACATGTTTAATTGCCATAACTGTAATATGAAAAAAGGTAAAATACAAGTTGTAACAACTTTGTACTGCCTTCTCAGCAATAGATGCCAGACATGTATTTTATGTGTTTGCTGTTTTCAGCTCTCCTCAACCAATACATACATGCAACTGTGTTTACTGGGGTATATACAATAGCATACATGCATAGAACCTGTGTTTTACTGGGGTATATACATGAGTTATATATGATGAATCAGCATTATAACTTAGATACAACACCTATTAAAAGTGGACATGTACAGGCAGACTTGGGTTGGAATCCTGGAGAGCCCTCAGAATGCCAGATATAGCTTTACCAGTTTAGCTATTTTCTTGTTGGTGATTGTTTAATTCCTTTGTTATTCAAAAGTAGAAAATAAAGCTTTGAAGTACACTTATTATGAGTATGTTGAAAAAGTCGCAATATCAAACATATTTATCTTGTGTGATAATCATTAAACATTAATTGTCCCCACTAACAGCCACAACCTGTCCGTGTTTGAGCCGATTGACCTGAAGGACCTACTGCCATCACTATATACCAACGACTACAAGTCTGACCAATGGGATGAGGTGAAGGAAATACACTCACAATCTAAGAAAATGAAGGTCTAGTCAAGGTCATCTCAAGGTCTCAGAGGACAGTGGTGATGAGGATATACAGAAATATCAGCATGTGAGGAATCAATGTTATGGCCTTTATATGACTTTTCACACTGAATGAAGGCTGGGAACAGTTGTGAATTTCAAGATGCTGTTAGTTAGGAAGATATTTTATATTTTAAATATGATCATCTGCATTACATGCTAATCTGAATTTATAAACATTGTGAAAACGTTTCTTTTTATTCAGGTATCAATTTATTTTTGTAAATTTTACAATGAAAGTGACAGGTTTACTATGGACTACAATTGTGGACCTTGACCACTTTTAAACACCCCCAGCCTGTTTAAGCCAGTCAAGGTTGACTGACATAGTTTTGTGTTGTTGTTTTTTATGTATATATATGTAACAGGGTGCAGGATTTACAATAAATTTTAATGCCTGCCTCTGCCAGGGATCAAACTCGGGACCTCTTGATTACTAGTCTGACGCTCAACCGATCGAGCTAAAGAGAAGTTCTCTCTAGCCAAGCAATATATTGCGGCTAGTATTGACCAGGGTTACATACTCCCCCTCTAGGAAACAGCTCATCCTCGAGTGCCCAGGGGTCACAACGATTCCTTTGAAGGTATCGTGAAGTATCATTCCCGAGTCCCTACATGGGCGCATATGTAACAGGATGCAGGATTTACAATAAATTTTAATACCTGCCTCTGCCAGGGATCGAACCCGGGACCTCTGGATTACTAGTCTGACGCTCAACCGATCGAGCTAAAGAGAAGTTCTCTCTAGCCGAACGATATATTGCGGCTAGTATTTACTAGGGTTACATATACCTATATATTTTTTCTGATATTTAAATTTTGATGATTTACAAGATCTGTCTATTGAGCATCTATCACCATACATTAGAAATGATAACATTCGTATAATTATCATACATATGAATATTTATTTGTCTTGCAATAAGATATAATGTGTGAAGTATTCAACGCCATTAATACCTTCATGCATTTCAATTGTCTTACTTTCTGTGCAATAATCAAAGTATACTTCAAAATGCATGTAAACCATGCTTCTACCCAAGTTAAAAGTGTCATAAACTCTATTTTAAAGCATTTATCTCTATACCTCAGTCAAATGTATAGTCCTCTTATGTTACCTATTTTACATCTAGGACAATATACAGATACATTTTGTAATGTAAACAAAATTATTTTAGCAACCACAGAATTTGCATTTCATGTCAAAAATATTTTTTACAGCAAATTGAATTCACACTTTAGGGTAATAAATCAATAATTCAATTTTGCAGTGTCTTATGACTTGTAGCTAGTTAACAGTATTTTCATATTGTATTACCAATATTGTGACAGTATCATTGTTAGGGTTTTTCTTATACATGTGTTTGAAGTGTTTGTAAGGACAGATAAAACCCTGACCTAAATTACACAACCATCATTATTGACACAAATTTTATCTTGGAAATCTGCTGCTAATTATTGTTTGTTAAGTTTTATAAATGACTGTTTTAAGAAAAATTTTATTGACAATTTTTAACTTGAAATGAAATAAAAACAATAGATATTTAATTTATGATGTATTGTTTTCTTTGTTATCATTCGATATAACATCATTTGATGATTTGATTTTGGATATATTAAATGTAGTTGAACGTCCTATTAACAGCCAGTGTCATTTAAGGTGTGCCAGGTTTGTTGGTGGAGGAAAACCTGAGAAAAACCACCAACCAGCAGTCAGTACCTGACAACTGCCCCACATAGGATTCAAACTCTCTCAGAGGTGGAGGGCTTGTGGTAATATATGTCGGGACATCCTAACCACTCAGCCACCGCTGCCCTTATTGGATGGTTTGCATCTATCACTTGATTGTAGGACAGGATTTTTTTATTGTAAATATAGAGTCACCTCTTTGTGTAATTGTGGACCTTGCTGAATCAAACCCTGTGATAACATACAAAAGAGGAAACCTTTGAAACTCGATGGTTATAATTACAGTTCTACCCAAAACCTACTAACCAGTTTAAAATACAAAACTGTGTTTCCAGTCTGCCAAAAATCCAACTTCACTAGAAATTATGCAAATGAAATATTGGTAGAGGGCAGATTCACATTGGCAAACTTCGTGTTATGGACTAAGTACGAATTGTCAGCCTGACCAGGCATGGGACAAGCACCTCATGTAAGTGACTAAGGTTTGAAGGTCAAGAGGTTGAGACATATATTGGCTAAAATATTGAAAAAGTTAAATGAAAAACTGATATAATATAGGTAATAGATAAGAATATCGATGATCTGCTAAGGTCGGATGAGAAATATTAAAACAGATAAAATCTGCTCATCATATATTAATCAGAATCAGAATAACACACAAGGTCAAATTATAAAAAAAAAATAGTAACCAAAGCACCACCTTCCCTACCTATCGATACCGACATACGTCGATCCTAGTAAAGGAGTGTAATGTATTATCTTGCCTTGACATGTGAAGATGCCATAGCACCAGAACCAGAAGATCACCTACTTCAATCCCTATGGCAAAAGAAGAAAGCTTTTACCATATGCAAGACTAACTTCTCAGGACTAAGACAAAGTCTAATCATGAGGCACAACCTCGTGATCACTTACGTTTCCATGGCCATAATTTAACATCAGCCCTAGAGTTCAAACTACAATGTACATGGTTACGTACTGTCATCAAACTCGGATTCCAATCCCAATGATACACTGCGTTCTGATTGCCTAACTTGAATATCAACCTTAGAAGCAAAACCCCTATGATAATGTTTGTTCTTATGGCCGGAATTAAATATCAACTCTAGAACCCAAATGAATACCAACTCTAGTGTTCAAACTCCATGCTTATATTCTTTTAGCCAAAACTAATTATTAACTCTGGAGCTACTGTTTCATTTCAAAAGAGTAGGAAAATTGCTACATTTCTAGGTTGAGTTGATTTTCTTCCATATCAAGGAACTCTACAGCCCAAACACTGTGATCACTTGCGTTCTTTTGACCAAAATGCTTCTAAATCGACAATATACAATAAAATAATGTAAAGGTATGGTTGGTGAACGATATTTCTGATTCCTTCGCAGGTGTGAGAAATGAAATGCAATCTCTAGAATGTAATGAATTATTTCTCTCAGGAACTTTCAGAAAGTTAGCAGTGTACCGAAATTTTCGTTTTTTAGCATTTAAAGGAAATAGTACAAAAAGATCGTTTGGAAAGATATCGCATTTTATGTACATATATACTGCTTTTTAAAAAGAAAATCAGAGAAGATGCTCTGTTTATGTCATCCATTCGTAGATAATTAGACAGATAATATTCTTAATTACGAAGTTGAAGCATGAAAAACTACCCTCATGGTGACACGTGCTCTAGCGAATATTTTGTCACGAACTTTAAATCCTTGAAGTATGATTATATTATGGTTCTTATAATGATTTATAAAGTTAAAATAGCTATCAAACATTCAACGCTTGTAATGTATTTTATGTGTTCATGAACATGTACATAATGTACTTGTAAATATATCCATGTGCCAACTTTTGATCAAAATACAGCCTCCATGAAAAATTATCCGTTTATAGGAGAGACATGCGAAAATTGAACAAATGACAGTATTTGAAGTTATTGAGTCATCATGACTTGAAAGATTACGCTTAAACATACGTTTGTTTCGTTAATGAAATTTTACCTTATCAGTGTTACTTTATTAGATGATCCCGAGATATATATATATATTATTCTACTGTCACAAATACTACGGTCAAAATGAAAGACAGACAGATAAGATATGTTAAGTTTGATTTACGACACGAGTAATATCAAAGGTAGTTATCCATTTATTGTCCACATTTAGACACAATATATATAACCTTATGATTAGTCCCGCATTATTGGTCCCTCTACCTGGAAATCAGGGATAGGTCAAATGGCCGTATATAGTAACATAGTTAAAATGTTAGGAGAAACTGGAAGTTTGACAAATCACAAGGATCAAAGTTAATCTCCGGAAAGTGGCTTATTGAGATAAGATGCCCACTGTTCTGGCCATTGTTGGCATACCTGTGTCTAAACAGGTGAAAATCAGTGAGTACGGCGTATCAGGGGGAGATAACTTCAGTGAAGCTGTATACTGAACAGGTGAACGGGTGTTAGACGGCAAAGACAAAAGTTCAAACGTTTGATGAGGTAATGTTTGTTTTATACCATATATATCTGTGTTTACGTGTTATATTATAATTGTAGATATGTGTGTATCACTACAGAACACTGTTGGTGTAATACAAGTGTCTGCTACAGCACACGGAAGCTTTTCATTCATCACAACAATCTTGGTAATATAATGCCTTTTTACATCACCCGAATTTTCTGATGACATGCCTTTCTCAGTAACTTATATTAATAATTCATGTTTCCCGATAGACTACCAGTACCTACATACGGGGTATGACACCTATCTGTACAGGTGTGAACAGTAAAACATCACACCTGAGATATCGGACCACACCTGTACCGACTACTGTAAACTGTCTGCTTATCAGGGGCGATAACCTAACTCCGATTTAATGACAGCCTGATAAGATAGATAATGTATATCGGTGGTATTTCTAGCGTTATTTATGACAGATCAGATTATTTAATACCAATACATGTAAATATAATGGAATTCAGGAAAAACAACAATATCAATAAAAACAACAATATCAATTAAAAATTAAATATGTAAAACTTTTTTAATAAAATGAAATAAAAAAAAATACAGACGGGTCCTATTTCACGCACAATACAGAGGTTATAAAGTTTCAATTTTAGAAATTCTGTTTTTTTTTCTTCAGAATTTATGTACTGTGCATTATTAATTTTCTGAGTATTAAGCTAGTGATTAAAAAAAGGCTCAAAGTTATGTACAACAGAACAAATTGAGTTTAAATTCTGAAATAAAATCCCTGTGTAAAAGTCTTTAGAATAGAAAAAGCAAAATTAAGTCAGTTAACAATGCATGTACAAGACTCTTGGTTTATGCAAATTACATGTGTATCCTATTTAGTTCACCCTTATTTTATTTGTTTCATGAATATGTTTTATTAAAGCTCTTCCTCATACAAAGAACAACAATGGGTTGAGGTCTGAATCTGAAGCTAGAGTTTATATAACTGAGGAAGTTTACCTGTGACCATGGCGATGGAGACATTTGATATGGATGACCCACGCAGTGAAAAGTTCCGGGCAGTGACGAGGCGGGTGTTGGTACTAGGGGTGGTATGTCTTATCCTGACAGTACTGATGGTTGCCGTGGTAGCTACTGTCCTACTTACTGCAGAAATAGGTCAGTTTTACTATCAAAATAATATTCTACACTGTAGAAGTCTACCTGATTTCAAAATTAAGTCTAAATTTTATTCTGAGAATTAATAATGCTTTGTATAATCGATATCAATAATAATAATAATTCAACAAAAATGAAAAATATATATAATAAAGCAAACAAAATTTAAACAAATAAGAGAAACATATTTCAGGAGGGTGCATATATACAAACTTGAAATTCAGTTAAAACAAAATCTATACGTAGCAAAGGAATGCAATATAAAGCTAATATTTTGAATTCTGTATTGCAGACACCAGACAGCAAGTGAATGCTGCAGCCTTACTTGGGAAAGAAACCCTTATGACAAAGCTTGGGTCATCAAGTACACAAGGGTCACAGAGTACAGCAAGTACACAAGGGCCACAGAGTACAGCAAGCCTCCATGGAAGTGTGGGGTCATCAGGTACCACATCCTCTGTGTCCTTCACCTTAGATACCCACCATACCTCAATTTCATTATCGACATCAACAGATGTGTTACATTTATCAACATTATCTTCATTAGAATCATCATTTGGATCATCTGTCTTGTCCAGTAGTACCACTGTGTCTCTATCACAAAGTCTAGACATGGACATCAAGCCTTCCCAAATGACAACATCCTCCCAACAATTACCACCGATACTGCAGTCATCTGTTTTTAGTTTAACATCTGTGTCTTTGTTACCATCAGAAGCTTCTAATGTTGTAACTATGGAAACCAGTCAGATGATGCCATCAGTCCACTTTATGTCTACCTCCTCCTCATTTGTTGATGAGTTTGACGTGTCCCAAACTCCCTCCATGGAGACAACCCCCATGGAAAGTTTAACCTTCCATCAGACCTCTTCAATAGTTCCCAGTGACATGACCTCATTAAAAAGTTCAAAGTCAGATACAGGGGCACATGTTAACTCTACTCTAGAGCCAACATTACACTCACCACAGTCAACAGCATCTCATCATTTAATGACATCTAATTCAGCAAGAGTTCCGTTATTTGAAAGTTCTTCAAGTCGCCAACTACATACATCACAAGACATTCTCGCTCCTTCATTAACAATATTGTTAATGAGTTCTGAAATAGACCTGAAGACTTCAGATGGTGTTTTGTCTTCATCATATAATCATTATATTTCCTCTTCTGTTGTAAATATGTCACAAACTGGATTGCCATCATTAGACAGCATTAACGTCACCTCACCTGATGGAACCTCAGCTGGTGTTTCCATGACTACGCCAAGCTCCAGTCAGACAGTGGTATCCCCTTCGTCCTGGGTAAAAAGAACAGTCTCCACACCCCTCTTACCTACCACACAAGTGTCAAGGATACCTTTGCCATCCTCCATGACCTCTGACCTGGTTACTCCAATAGTACTACCGTCTACCCAGCTCCTTCCAACACTTGTCCCTTCCCCTACGACTTTGTTCCCCTCATGGTCTGGTGGAGCCCATGAACAGAGTAACAGCCAGTATCAGTCTTCCTACTCTTTGACAAATACAATAACCAGTCCCAAATCTGAAATCACAAGTGTGATGGTGCCCACTGACATCACTAAAGTTAGCACCATGACAGGTAGCACAGTGATGATGGTACCCACTACCATAGTCAGCACCACATCTGGCACCTCAACTATAACAGCTTCCGCCACCATAGTGAGCACCGCATCTGGCACCCTAACACGACAGCTTCCGCCCCCATGGCACCCTAACACCAATCGCCACCAGCAGTACCACCAATGTACCTGTTACCACTACTGGCTCCTCAGCCACAGTGGTATCCACCACTATGACTGGTGCCACATCTGTCACAGCACCTGTCACCATAACAACAGCTGGCATCACAGTAGATGTAATAACCACTACGCCACCTAGCACCACCACAGGTAAGTTTGATATAAAATGTCGCTGAGAGTACATCATCAGAAATCCATGGTTGATTTCATTACGCTATGTGTAAATACAGTGTAGGGTTATGTAATCAAGCATGGTTTTCCAACAATGCTTAAATATAAAGATATAAAGATAAGAATCTGAGAATTGTTTATGTTGTCAGATGTTCTTGCTTAATTATCTCAATAATTTGTTTTGTGATGGGAGAAGACTATTTGAGACTTTTGATTTAAAAAACACAAAGAATGCATATTGATTATAAAATATACTGTGTAAGATTTGAATTGTTAGTGATTTTAGTCTCTATAGACAGCCAGTGTCCCGCTGGTCAGGCCCCATGTGATGACGGTACTTGTCTACGTGGCAGTAAGTTCTGTGATGGAGTGGTTCACTGTCCTGATACCAGTGATGAAGCTAAGGACTGCAGTATGTAGTTTACTCATTAATGTTTACATACTTGTTAAACTGAACACTGGCTAGGGCTTCCTTAAACCTTTTGGTTTCCATAGTAATATGGGTAGTTTGTTGTTTGACTTTATGAAGGAAAATTCTTTGTATTTTTGAAATACCAGGTATTGTTTTAAAGATATTGCAGGATCATAATAATATAAATGATCAGCTTCGCTCTACTCTACATGAATATATTGGAGTATTTCATTAAAAAGTTATTACAAGATGCTTATCTTGTCAGGTTGTGGAAGCGGTCAGTTCAGGTGTAGCAGTGGTCAGTGTGTGTCCAGTTTGTCCAGGTGTAACGGGTATCCTCAGTGTAAGGACAAGACAGATGAATTCAACTGTACAGGTAACCATGGCGATAGATATATATCACTAGAAATAACCTAATCCACTTATACACAGGTTATCAATGAAGTTTGTAGGTCGTGGCTTCTTCTCAAAACACTTGTCAGGGGAATAGGAGGTTAAGGGTTGGAGAGAAATCCTTTCTGAAGACACCAATGACAATATTGGTTATCTTATGTATTATAAGTTGTCTCAGCAGTAATACATATGAAGCAGTATATATCTCCAAACTTTCCTGGGTGACATCACTGAAAGTGTAACCACTTCCCTGTAATTACAGGCTGTGTAGGATTTCAGTGTGATACAGGATTATGTTTTTGGACCCATCAGAGTCGCTGTAACCAGGTCGTCGACTGTGACGACCTTAGTGATGAACTCGGATGTCGTAAGTTACCTTTTTTATCTGCACTTTGTGTAATAGAAGTGAGAAAATGAACCCTCTTGTAATAAGGTTAAAACTCCCAAGTAAAAGAAATTTTTGTAAGTTGAAGCTAGTTAGGTGATCTATCCACCCACTCTTTTTATACAACTCGCTCCTGTTGTGCTAAACTCCTGATTCATAATAAATTGATAAATATCCATAATTTATCAAAATGGCAATTTCAAAACTTTATGTAGAAACATTTATTGTACTTGTGTTACCTAAACAGTTATGATATGCATTCATCATCTACAGCCTTCCGCCCTGGCTACAGGCGATGTGACAATGGAATGTTCCTCCCAGCCTCTGATTGGTGTAATGGTGTAGACGATTGCTATGACAACAGTGATGAGACAGACTGTGGTGAGTTATTTACCTTTACAGAAAGTTCATATTAACACTACTGTGCCAGCCATTTGGTTTCATTATTTGGTTTTGAAAGTCAGTGATTTGCATACGACATGCCATAGTTAGTTGAAAATGAAACTTTTGTCATTGAAGCAATTAAAACTTTGTCAATTAAACATAAGACTGCTGAGGATGAGTGCATGGTCCCACTATCGCCATTCACATCAGTGATGTGTTAGGTACCAACATGGGATCATAAACAGAAGCTGACTGAAGATTAATCTTATTCCTCTCCAGATATTTTGATTTCATTCACCTCTCGAAACTAGACATACAATAATGTGTCGGTAAATGACCCTGGCTATGATTGCATGTAAACATGATTAAATCAAACTCAACGCCATGTTTTTTATGATTTATATATTAAATTAACCTTATCTATGAAACATTGCAGCGTGTGATTCCCTGACAGAGGTGGCGTGTCAGTTTGGTGGCTGTATACGACGGGAGTGGGTCTGTGACGGCATTCACGACTGTAACAATGGTACAGATGAGGAGGGATGTAGTAAGTACCACCAGTAGTCATAGTGGGTCTTAACTGTGGTGATGGTTGTTTTGTTTAGTTCAGTAATTCTAGGAGTTTTGATTGCATATATCAGAGCTAAGGAAGATGTTGTCAAGTAGTTCTATATATAGGGGGGGGGTCTTACATGAGTGGCTATGTGATATGAAGTTTAACAAACGAGTTTAATAATGTGATGTGCCACAAGCATTTAGGTGAGTGGCATAACCGATTATTTAACAACTTTGATAAATTTTATATCACATAGTCATGAGTGTAAGATTCTATTTATCACATAACTTTTAATAATAGAAATAGAAGTAAAACTTTAAATTTCGTCTCTATATAAAACAGTAGAAATCCGGTTAGGATGTGATGCTTCTGACTACTGAGACATCATCCTACATCATATATAAATTATGACGTCAAAATTACATGGGACGTCACAATAGTGTACTGTTATTACACATGTGTCTTATAATATTTATGACATGGCCGTATGACATGGCTGGACGGGTTAGTTATGTGATAAAAGTTGAACCCAGTGTAGCATACTGTGGTAGAGTTATCATGTCTGTTAAAATGAATGGCCTTGATCTACAACTCATTTTCATAGACAATGGGCTAGATACAACAAGAGGCCAAGAGACCTGTTGTTGGGCCAGTGTCATACTTAGGTGAATTGCTAACAAATCTAAATGTATGGCCTTGATCTACTAAACTTTAATTGACCTCTTTATTACTAGGTACTGGGAGGTGACAACAGTCAATACAGATTGTACATACATATATAGATAATCTAATTTTTTAAAAACATGTTTTGATTGTCTTTTTTATTTTTGACAATAACAATGTTATATCTGTATGATTCCTCAGACCAATGCAGCAGTACAGATTTTGTATGCCCTGATTATCAGTGTGTTGCCATGGATACTGTCTGTGACGGTCAGCCAGACTGTTTGGGAGGTGAAGATGAACTAGGCTGCTGTAAGTAATATTCTGAGACAAATCTTAACACAAATCAATGACTCTATTAGTTACCATGGTGACCTTGACCATATAAATACACGATGTTTTAGAAAAAGTTTAGGTATTACAGCCTGTAAATGTCACTTTTATGATTAGCATTGTATATCAATGTATTGACATACAGTTGATGATTATGTTTCAGTTTCCTTGACAACTACAGATGAGTCTAATCTGACCTTGACCTCCGGTCAGCTGAGGGTCCAATTATCAGACCAGATCCAACCTCTGTGTAGTAGCCACTGGACTCAGCAACTGAGTGACCATATTTGTGTACATCTCGGACATGAGTGAGTTTTAACTTCATATGTTAAAGGGATCATTTACATGCAGGTCGATCTTGATTGCCTTTTCCATTAAAACAAATGTCCAGAATTCTACCAAAATGCAGTACTGCTACCTTGAGTAGCTAGATCAATGGATTTACTCCAGGTATTCCAGATTTCCTCTTCCTCCTACTCTGGTACATCCTTAAATACCTCTTACTGTTCATATCGTTTTATTCAAAAGAAACACTAAACTCTTTAGACTAAACTATTTGTACAATGTATTCTGATTGACACAAAGTATAGTTACAGAATGTGGAAAATATCGTGACTGTTTACACAAACAATTTCATTATTTCAGGAAGTCTTCAGAGACAATTTACATACCTGAGATATCCTCCCCACAGAGCTTTTACTTTGAACTCACTTCAGATGTTACAGGTTTATCAGACATACTTGGCAACCTTCAAAATGTGTAAGTGACAATAAATCCTCAAGATGATTGCTCTACCTATTTGTTAATTTATTATTTGTAATACTTACCTGGGCCCACTTTCATCAACATTTCCTTAACCTAAGAATTCCTTAAAATTCTGCATAGGAAAGCATTACAGAAGTTAAGGAAAATATCTTAGATTAAGGAGCTTTACTTACCTTCTGTTCTTTGGAAAATTTGAAGCTAAGGAATTTCTTAAGGTTAAGGAATGTGGACCCTGATATTCTATTTTGAAAGTTTACTTTTTACAATTTTCTATATTATGTACCAGTACTTATCATTTTTTGCATTCTGAACTACAAAACAAATGTACATTTGATTTCGTTTTTGTTTGCAGGACAAACTGTTCCAGTAGAAACTTAATCAACATTTCCTGTTCAGCCAAAGGTAAATACAATTAAAGCAATAAATAAACAATTCTTTAGCATATTATTTTAGCTGTCTCATATGAATATAAGAATGAGAAATGGACAAAGGCTAATTCTACAAGGCATATACTGATTCATACAAAATTGAACCTTGCTTATTAGGACATAAATATATTTATCCTGTAACTGTCGCACATACTGACGTATAGCTACTGCTGGATAAAGTTGTGTTTTACCCATCAATACGAAATGCTTTATCCGTCAATACGATTATGTGAATTTGTTCCACAACTGACGGAACATTATCTAACTTGACCCTGAACTTTAACCTTACAGTCAATGAAACGTCATTCAGTCCCGCTAAAAAGTGACGTAACATTCAACAAAATCACATCATTTTTACGATATCGAAAATCTCGTATTGCGGTTTTATCTTTTTCTTGGCTCATAGCAAATGCATATATTGTAAAGGAATTCTTTGATGATTTTTTAATATTTTTATATTGTTTCAGTGATATCACACACTGAAAAGAATCACTGGTCCTGTTTGCAAATGGGCTTTTATATTTCCCATGGAAGTAAAAAGGAGTACACTCTCATTCGGTTTAGTGAATGAATCTTTTCCTTTGCATCAAAGAAGCGTCAAGCTTCAAGCAAAACCAAGTAAATAACTGGCAATTTACTTTCATTTTAAATGTTATAATTGTTGCAGGATAACAGAATACAAGGTTAGTATCTTACAATACAAGTTTTATTTTGGTGCTTGATACTGAAAGCCGAAATGACTCGTAAAGCCTCATCATCTCGGCTTTCATAAATCTCGCATCAAAATAAACCTTGTATTCTTAGAAACTAACCATATATTCTCTTCGTATAATGCTTTAATGAGATAATCTACAGCCTAAAATTTCCATATATCTTAATGATGCATGCTGTTTATATTGTGAATATTGAGTGTCGAAACTAAAATACTTGAATTATACAATATTTTATATTTTAAATGTCATGATCAAACTGGTAGTTTACGTCATCATAACAAATCTAAAATATTTTTTTTCTATATTGAAGAATGTGGAAAGAGATTTGAGAATCTTCTCACAACTTATATTGCTGGTGGAGAGTTATCTCCCCTGGGAAAGTGGCCATGGGTTGTCTCTCTGACGTATCTAGGGGAACCACTATGTTCTGCTGCCATAGTAACCAGTCAGTGGCTGGTTACTGCTGGACATTGTGTGTCATTGTGGGTAAAAGAAGGAAAATAAACTCAAGATATTATGTAACCTTTTAAGGATTCAATTGATCCTTATATATCACTGATATATAATACAATGTATAACTTTCCTGATGGAAATAGCTAATTCATGTGTTTATTTAAGTAATTGGAGAACCTAGTATATATTTGCTTTGAGAATACTGACTTTTCTTGGCAAGTGTAAGTTTGTGATTGGAATTTTTTGAATTGATATTGTTATTGTCCTGTTTCAGGCCGGGATCGCATGATTACGCACAGACTCCGTTTTATCTCCATGCATCTGCTGGATCTGTCAAGCGTTTCATAGACCGGAGATCTGGGGGTAACATTATTGCTGCAGACAAAATAATACAGCATCCAAATTTTACCTATACCGGCCTCGGCTCAATCCTCTGGGATATAGCATTGGTGCATTTGGAACAACCTCTGACCTTCACAGAGGTCATTCAACCAATATGTCTGCCAATGAATGGGGACAGGTACCATGACAACTGTTACCTAGCAGGATGGGGATACATAAACAATGATCAAGGTAAGCTTACTAAAATAATATTTATACAACATTGTCACCATGGATAATAAATATATTTGAAAATAACTCTAGGAGGATTTGCCAAGTTTTAATAAGTATGTTGTTGGTTGATACAGGTCAGTTGCCTGAGTACCTGAGAGAGGCCAAAGTCCAGGTATGGGAGGATGAGACCTGTCGCCAGGATACAGTTCCCTTGGAAACCAGTGTCAACACCAACATCACTCTGTGTGCTGGGTATGCTGGGGGGATCCTGTCAGGATGTCAGGTATAGTTTATTCTGGAGATTATGTTTAGATATATACCTTATCGAGGCCAATACCAGACTGATACTGAAGTATAAACATTGAATCTCTGTTAAGTTTCCTCTGTAAAAGAAAATTGTGTTAAGTAACAAAACAATTTAGCAAGTCTAAAGTCAATTACTAAAAACGGTCATTATAGACAGGTGGACGTTATAAACAGGTGTTTGTTACAGCAGGTTTGACTGTATTTGTTTTTTCATTGAGTGTTTTAATTCTATTTTCAGGGTGACAGTGGTGGCCCCTTGATGTGTGAGGACACCAGAGGGCACTGGTTTCTAGAAGGTGTTCTGAGCAGTGGCTCAACAACTGTGGAGTTGTTATGCTACTCGGGCCGACAGGTACACACGAGTGTCTGCTACTACGGATTGGATTTATAATGTCATAGAGACACCTTGATGTCAGGTACACACGAGTGTCTGCTACTACAGATTGGATTTATAATGTCATACGGACACCTTGATGTCAGGTACACACGAGTGTCTGCTACTACAGATTGGATTTATAATGTCATAGAGACACCTTGATGTCAGGTACACACGAGTGTCTGCTACTACGGATTGGATTTATAATGTCATAGAGACACACCTTGATGTTAGGTACACACGAGTGTCTGCTACTACGGATTGGATTTATAATGTCATAGAGACACCTTGATGTCAGGTACACACGAGTGTCTGCTACTACGGATTGGATTTATAATGTCATACGGACACCTGATGTCAGGTACACACGAGTGTCTGCTACTACGGATTGGATTTATAATGTCATAGAGACACCTTGATGTCAGGTACACACGAGTGTCTGCTACTACGGATTGGATTTATAATGTCATAGAGACACCTTGATGTCAGGTACACACGAGTGTCTGCTACTACAGATTGGATTTATAATGTCATAGAGACACCTTGATGTCAGGTACACACGAGTGTCTGCTACTACAGATTGGATTTATAATGTCATAGAGACACCTTGATGTCAGGTGCACACGAGTGTCTGTCTACTACTACCGAGTGGATTTATGATGCCATAGGGACACCCTGATGTCAGGTACACATGAGTGTCTGTTACTATGTGTGGATTTATGATGCCATAATGACACCCTGATGTCAGGTCACACGACACACACGATGGTGTCTGCACCCTATGTCAGGTCACACGAGTGTCTGCTACTACGAGTGGATTTATGATGCCATAGAGACACCCTGATGTCAGGTACACACGAGTGTCTGCTACTACCGAGTGGATTTATGATGCCATAGGGACACCCTGATGTCAGGTACACACGAGTGTCTGCTACTACCGAGTGGATTTATGATGCCATAGGGACACCCTGATGTCAGGTACACACGAGTGTCTGCTACTACCGAGTGGATTTATGATGCCATAGAGACACCCTGATATGTCAGGTACACACGAGTGTCTGCTACTACCGAGTGGATTTATGATGCCATAGAGACACCCTGATATGTCAGGTACACACGAGTGTCTGCTACTACCGAGTGGATTTATGATGCCATAGAGACACCACTGATATGTCAGGTGCACACGAGGTGTCTATTACTACAGAATGGATTTATGATGTCATAGAGACACACTGATATGTCAGGTACACACGAGTGTCTGCTACTACCGAGTGGATTTATGATGTCATAGAGACACCCTGATATGTCAGGTACACATGAGTGTCTGCTACTACAGAATGGATTTATGATGTCATAGAGACACACTGATATGGCAGGACACACCAGTGTCTATTACTACGGAGTGGATTTATGATGTCATAGTGACACCCTGATGTCAGGTGCACACGAGTGTCTGCTACTACCATGTGGATTTATGATGTCATAGAGACACCCTGATGTCAGGTACACACACGAGTGTCTGCTACTACCGATGGATTTGATTTACAATGTCATAGAGACACCCTGATGTCAGATACACACCAGGTCTGTTACTACAGATTGGATTTATGATGTCATTGTGACACCCTGATGTCAGGTACACACGAGTGTCTGCTACTACCGAGTGGATTTATGATGTCATTGGGACACCCAGATGTCAGGTACACATGAGTGTCTGCTTTAACAGAGTGGATTTATGATGTCATAGTGACACTATGATGCCATTGGAGCATCCTGATGTATTATAATCTACAAAGTGTTATTGCTGTGAGTATCAGGGCCTTCAGATTCTCCGGTTACTTTAGTGCTGTGGTTAATGCTAGTCGTTAGTGCTATATATTGTTATTCTCAAGGGTGTTAATGGATGCTTCTTGATTGATATTCAGCAAACAAAAACAAAAAGATATGATAGTCCCAAAATTGATTTAACATGTTCATACTACATTGTATTAATGTATTGTACTATGACAGTACATGTATTTAGCTGTATAGACTATAAGTGTAACATTATTTATATCCTGTTTTAGGGGTAATCATGCTAATTAACTGATGCTGATCAATGTGCCAAACACAATAGTATTAAGTATGTTGTTTTCTATACAGGTATGTTAGATATAAAATAATATACCAATTTTGTTATTCTTAATCAACAAGTTATTCATATTTATTGAAACATCTTTGATTGTTGTGCTAGCCATTAATGTCTCCTAGTTGTCCTTTCACACCTGTTCATGGTAAATGTATGTAATTAAACTCTCCATACTAAAAAACTGTGTTTTACAAGATCTCTCATTGGTTTATTATGCATCATGTCATGTACATGTATTACACGATTTACGCTTGGTTTATTATTTAACATGACTTGTGCGTGTTAGGTACGAGGCCTCTGATTGGTTTATTTATACACACCATGATCTGTAACTTTGTTCGTTACGTGGCATTTGATTAGTTTATTATGCACCATGACTTGTAACTGAGTTAGTTTCAAGGTTGCTGATTGATTGACGATATATGCATCATTACTTGTAACTAAGTTAGTAACGAGGTCTCTGATTGGTTAATTATATGTACCAAGACTCGTAACAAGGAAAGTTGTTGGTTTTCTATAGCATCTATAGCCTATGTTCCTATTATTTTTTCTATTATATATATACATTATATCTAAGTCTATACAATGGATATCAAAATATTCATATCTCTATATTTATATAATTATGTTTTTATAAATAAATTTAAAGGAACATCTATACATATTACTTATTTTGTTCCCTATTACAGTTCATGCTTAAAGATCTGCATGCTTCCTAATTAGGTCTTTCATTCAATGATTTATTGCAGAAATATACTTGGGTTTTAATATATAAAGTTTTATCCACCTCTCGGTTCCGAGTTCGAATCCCATGTGGGGCAGTTGCCAGGTACTGGCCGCTGGTCGGTGGTTTTCTTCGGATGCTCCGGCTTTCAACCAACAATAAACCTGGCACGTCCTTAAATGACCCTAGCTGTTACTAACAGGACGTTAAACTAATAAAACCCTAAACCCTAAAACATTTCAAAAATTAAACTACGATTTTTTGTACCTACATGTGTTTTGCATGGCCTTGAAGTCGGAATGTGAGACACCCGACGACTGCGACTGCCCCGTGGATGCCAAGCTCTGCCCAGTGTCATTCACCATGCATGCTCAGCTGCTGGGTTGTTGGGGATGTGTCTGGGTCATCGTTAGTATGCTGTTCCACGGATTGTTTATAGGTTTTAACCAATATGGCATGCTTGATCCGAGGCGCAACAGATACATCAAGTTACTTTATAGTTCATGTCTTAATTTTGACACCGTCCAATTTTCCAGTAATGTCTGATCTAACTGTTTTTTCCGATGACCTGGTTGTGTTAGAACCTCGACTGCTAATGGGGTTATTCCAGGTCACAAGCCTGGTATGTCAGACTGGCGCACTCATGTTTACGATTAAAAGTTGTGAATTCTCACTATATGTCCAATGGAATTAGTGATAAGTTTGACAATGAAAGTTTAACTCCGGCACTTGTGCCAAGAAAATAGTACAAATGTCATTAAAGAGTCGTATATACCACCAAAACCACAAGAAATGTTCTGTATATGATGTAAGCAATGTTTACAAACACCATTGTCACTTGATGATGCAAGTGTTCGTTTAGGGTCGCCAACATACAATATGTTACAGCGAAGTAAAATAAGATGTTAAAAAATCTACCAGGTAGTAGAAATTAGCCTTCAGGTATTGTTTAACTCTAAAGTGAACAATAAGAGCACCGGTATGTCCTGACAATTTCATCCAAACTGACACTACACAGATGCATCTGTATGTCTGACGTCGTGCATTATATGCGCCTTGATTGGTTCTTGCACATATTCTAATTACAACTATTTTTAGTTTGGCCCCTAGTCAATAGGGATCCTTAGGAAGGTTAGAGTGGACAAGCCTGTTGATTGGATCTGGTATGCATACTGATTTACATAGAAACAAAAGATTCCTTGACCAAGAAAATAACTAGCACTTGTCTAGACATTGACCTCAGCTTGAACCAAACATCATGATAAGACAGAGACTACCTTTAGTGTATAGATACAGTTTATTGAAATGTAACAATGTAATCTAGGTTAAGATTTTTGGCTGTGTATAAACAAAAAAAATTTTTTAATGTAATATATATTTTACTTAATGTATATAAACAAACAGAAACAATTTGATTTCCAAACTAACACACAACCTACACAAAATCATGATAAATGCTGCTTCTTTCTTACTGATCATCCTATAGTATTACATCCTTCAATGAAGAGTTTCAATTTGTTATGTTCTATAACAAAGTTTCCCTACAAGTGCAACATGTGCAAGATTGATAGAATCTTACATGGGTTTGTCAGGTAGACAGGGATATCTCAACCCGAGAGAAATATTTGGACTGGTCAACCCGAGACTTGCCGAGGCTTGACGATCAAAATCTTTCACGAGGGTTGAGAGTATCCCTATCCACCTGACAGACCCATGTTTGATTGTTTTTCTCACATACCGAAACATGATGTAAAAACAGTTATATAGAAACATTTCAAAAGCACCACCATCATAGGAATGTCGCTATGCGTCAAAATCAATGACGTCGTCGACAATAGACATCGCATGTAATGATGACGTCACATCATTGTCTAGCAAGTGTGAGCTGTCTTTTCCCTACCCCGGTAAAAGACAGAGTTATCTTTTCCCTAGCAACCGCGGGATACACCCTGTCAAGTATGGGAGAAATAATTAATGTTAATGATGAAATCTCAATATTCATCACATGCTTATTTCTTTATTAAAATATCTCTTGCTATCTAAACTCTGACATATGACAAATCAATATAAGATTTTATATAAATACACAATGACATGAAAATGTGTAAAATGTGTATTCCCATTGCCCAGTCAAAATAAAAAATATATATAATAATGTTTAAAAATAATTATATGGTACATTTGTAGAATGATTAGGACACGAGTGATACAATTATTTAATATTGCACTCTGAGTGTTTTGCTTGTAAATAAATACAATGAGTATTTTAATTGCAGAGTATGATTTCTAGTGAGTACCTTTCCATTATCTATATAAACAAAGTATACTTATCTTTCTTACCGCATCATAAAGTTTCACTTTAAAAACTTTGATGCCACATCAAAAGAAATGCAAACAATGAAACAATTAAATTAATATGTAAGATTTAATATACTTGTAATGTCAGTTAAATATTAGTGAATCATACTTTGTTGGTTCTTGACCAAGCTGAACGCTTTGACTTAAGCTCATGATGGTTCAAATACCTGGTACTAAAGGTAACTGGAGTTTGATCGTATGTCGGATGACTTAAAGTAAATCAGGTTTGGCTGAACATTTCATGACACAATGATAAATGTATTGTGAAGCCCTTACCGATCAGCTTATAATTAGATACAATACTAATAGCGCTAAATTTTCCTTACACTCATATTAAAGCCGGTTATTTTCTTCGGTCAAAATGTTCGCACTAAGTTATACTTATCTTTCTTACCGCATCATAAAGTTTCACTTTAAAAACTTTGATGCCACATCAAAAGAAATGCAAACAATGAAACAATTAAATTAATATGTAAGATTTAATATACTTGGTAATGTCAGTTAAATATTAGTGAATCATACTTTGTTGGTTCTTGACATAGCTGAACGCTTTGACTTAAGGCTCATGATGGTTCAAACACCTGGTACTAAAGGTAACTGGAGTTTGATCGTATGTCGGATGACTTAAAGTAAATCAGGTTATGGCTGAACATTTCATGACACAATGATAAATGTATTGTGAAGCCCTTACGAGAAGCTTATAATTAGAAGAACAATACTAATAGCGCTAAATTTTCCTTACACTCATATTAAAGACCGGGTTATTTTATTTTCTTCGGTCTAAAATGTTCGCAAGTTGATCTAAAAATCAAGAAAATTAAATTTGAATTTTTTAAATATTCAATTTTTCATGATATTGCCTTTAAGGTTACATATGTAAATTCAAACATTTCTTATTAATTGCAGATCAGCTTTTTTCTCATCATAGTCCCACGCAACTTTTTCTCATCAAAGTAATGTCTTACGAAATAGCAAAAAATATTTATCCCCGCAAAAGTAATTAGCTATATAGTAATCATATATTGCAGGCCATTTGAATTCTAGAAAACAATTAGCTGCTAAAAAGATTAAATCATTAGTATAATAGTTTTACATGATTAAATTGCTATGAAAATGCCGTCATGCACATAACTCAAAAATAACAAGCCACGAAAATAAGTTGGTCAGTTACCAGTAACTAATTGATAATGGAACACTATGTGCACAGTGATAATGCTGGTTGGAAGATAGAAATCAGAATTCTTTGGAGTTTCAAAGTCTTCAATGAAATACAATATCATGTTTCCTCATTATGCATTTCCAGTTTTAATCTGCTTTCACTGGAACTCCACAATCCTGATAAGAAACTATTTCCTAATAATTTACTGGCAAAAATGTTTCAGGATTTTCAGCTCACTAGTAACCTTTTTACAGTATGTAAACTTTGTTATCCTACAAAACTTGATCCTCACGAATCTGTAGAGGTCGAGTTTGTGAATCCTCCGTGTTCCTCTTTAGAGTCGTACTGATACACAGAATTATCAAATCCTAGGCCATTTCCCGAGGGGGAACTTGTCTGTCGTCGCCTCCATAACACCACGCCAAACACTGCGATTGCCACGACAGCCAGGCAACCAATCACAATGCCTGCTATACCACCACCTCCCATTCCACTACTGCTGCTGTCTGATGAACCTGGGGTAGGAAAAATGTTTGTAAGACATGTACACAATCAAGAAAGCAAGGTAAGAAGTTGTGATACTTTGATGTGAACATATGACAAGGACATAGTCGTTCAGATCCCCCCCCAATGGAGATATCAAAGCTGAAGTAAGTTTGATTGTGGAGACTTATGTGTATGAAAAAAAACCAGGAAAAAGGAAAGTTGAGCTAAAAAAAGATGGAATATATTTCAAGTAGAGCGGGGCTGCAATAGTTGAATCAGGTATAAAGCCTTGACATTTATATTAGACTATATACACAAAGATGGGTGGAGTTTTGCAAAGTATCATTTACCATTTACCATGTTATATTTTCAGCAATGTTTCCATGGTAACGGAAAAAGTGCAAAAAATGAAAACCTAAAAATAGCAAAAGGTACTACTAGACCATAAAAAGAATGTGTCTATGAAGTTTCGTGGAAATATCTCTGCTGGTTTTAGAGTTATGCTCCGGAAATGAACCTGCTACAAAAATATGATATTTTCAGCAATGTTTCTATGGTTACAGAAACAAGAGGCCCAGAGGGCCTGTATCGCTCACCTGGAAATGCCTAGGAATGTTCTGAATTCAAGTTCATTGTTTCTTTTTTGAATTCCCCTATTAGGCCCCACTCTTTCTGCTCCAGGGGGTCAAAGCCAAAATTTATACAAATTCTGTTAACCCCAAGGATGTTTCTGGGCCAAATTTGGTTAAAATCCAAGCAGAACTATATGACTATTAGTGATTTACAGGATTTACCTCTATTTCCCCTATTGCCCCCCCCTCCTGCCCCCAGGGGGTCAGAGCAAAATTTATACAAGTTCTGTTCCCTCTTCCCCCAAGGATGTTTCTGGTCAAATTTGGTTACAATCCATGCAGAACTCTAGGACAAGTAGCGATTTAAAGGATTTACCTCTATTTCCCCTATTGGGCCCCACCCCTCTTGCCCCCGGGGATCAGAGCCAAAATTCATACAAGTTCTGTTCCCTTCCCCCAAGGATGTTTCTGGTCAAATTTGGTTACAATCCATGCAGAACTCTAGGACAAGTAGCGATTTAAGGATTTACGCTCTATTTCCCCTATTGGGCCCCACCCCTCTTGCCCCTGAGGGATCAGAGCCAAAATTTCATACAAGTTCTGTTCCCCTTCCCCCAAGGATGTTCTGGTTGCAAAATTTGGTTACAATCCATGCAGAACTCTAGGACAAGTAGCAATTTTTAAGATTACCTCCCCTATTGGGCCCCGCCCTCCTGCCCCCGGGGGGTCAGAGCCAAAATTTATACAAGTTCTGTTCACCTTTCGCCAAGGATGTTTGTGGCCAAATTTGGTTACAACCTGCTAGGACAAATAGCATTTTATAATTTACCTCTATTTCCCTTATTGGGCCCCGCCCCCCTGCCCCCGGGGGGTCAGAGCCAAAATGATATACAAGTTCTGTTTTCAGCAATGTTAAAGGAAATGTTGACGGACGGACGACGGACGCTGCGCATGACATAAGCTCACCGGCCCTATGGTTACAGAAAAAAGCACAAAAAGTGAAAACCTAAAAATAGCAAAAGGGACTACTAGACCATAAGAACAATGTGTCTATGAAGTTTCATGGAAATATCTCTGCTGGTTTTAGAGTTGTGCTCCCGAAACGATTCTTACACAAAAATCTGCCATTTTCAGCAATGTTTCCATGCTTACAGAAAAAAGCACAAAAAGTGAAAACCTTAAAATAGCAAAAGGCACTACTAGATTATAAGACTAATGTGCTTATGGAGTTCCGTGCATATATCTCAACCGGTTTTCAAGTTATGCTGCGGAAACGAACCTGGTACAAAAATATGATATTTTCAGCAATGTTTCCATGGTTACAGAAAAAGTGCAAGGAAAGAAAACCTAAAAATAGCAAAAGGCACTACTAGACCATAAGAACAATGTGTCTATGAAGTTTCATGGAAATATCTCTTCTGGTTTTAGAGTTGTGTTCCAGGAAAGATTATAACACAAAAATCTGCCATTTTCAGCAATGTTTCCATGGTTACAGAAAAAAGTACAAAAAGTGAAAACCTTAAAATAGCAAAAGGCACTACTAGACCATAAGACCAATGTGTCTATGAAGTTTCGTGGAAATATCTCTTCTGGTTTTAGAGTTATGCTCCGGAAACGAACCTGGTACAAAAATATGATATTTTCAGCAATGTTTCCATGGTTACGGAAAAAGTGCAAAAAAAGAAAACCTAAAAATAGCAAAAGGCACTACTAGACCATAAGACCAATGTGTGCACGAAGTTTCGTGGAAATATCTCTACTGGTTTTAGAGTTATGCTCCGGAAACCATTCGTACGGACGGACGGACGGACGGACGACGGACGGAACCCATTTGTATATCCCCCGCCAACTTCGTTGGGGCGGGGGATAAAAATATGGTTGTTACTGCTTAAGTTTGGTTTGAATCCACAGCATTATTTTTCCACACCCCTTTCTGTGTACCAAATTTTATCAAAATTTGTCAAGAAGTTTATGAGTACAAAGTTGTATCTACAGACAGACAGACAGACAAACAATACGATTCCAGTGTACTCCCCCCCCCCCCCATTAACTCTGGGGGTGGGGGTATAATATGCATTATACAATTTATTCATATTCATTTAGCATACCAACAAGTGATTATAAATATCTTTATCAGAGTTATCTACCCTGTCTTTTAGTCACTCTTTGCCTAAAATTGACTCTACCACCAGGAATTGCCTACCCTGTGTTGAGTTTATTTTGGTCGTTATAAGGTGTTATCTATCCTGTTCACAGTCAATATCTGACATATCAAGAGTTACGTACCCTGTTCACAGTCAATATCTGGCGTTTCAAGAGTTACCTACCCTGTTCACAGTCAATATCTGGCGTTTCAAGAGTTACCTACCCTGTTTACAGTCAATATCTGACTTATCAAGAGTTATCTACCCTGTTCACAGTCAATATCTGGCTTTTCAAGAGTTATCTACCCTGTTCACAGTCAATATCTGACTTATCAAGAGTTACCTACCCTGTTCACAGTCAATATCAGGCTTATCAAGAGTTACCTACCCTGTTCACAGTCAATATCTGGCTTATCAAGAGTTATCTACCCAGTTCACAGTCAATATCTGGATAATCAAGAGTTACTTACCCAGTTCACAGCCAATATCTGGCTTATCAAGAGTTACTTGGGAATGTTAAACGCTTCAAGTACTGTAAGCTGTAATTGTTCGTGATCTGTAACTGTGTTTTATGGGTTATCTACCGTAAGCTCTAATTGTTTGTGATCTGTAACTGTGTTTTATGAGTTATCTACCGTAAGCTCTAATTGTTCGTGATCTGTAACTGTGTATTATGAGTTATCTACCGTAAGCTCTAATTGTTCGTGATCTGTAACTGTGTATTATGAGTTACCTACCCTGTTTTTGAGTAACTCCTGGCTGGTAGCCTGTTGGTACTGATGTCATCCTGGGTTGGGTTGGGTTCGTCACGCCTGGTCTAGATGGGTGAGTATTGACTGGTGGATTGGATGGTTTAGGGGTGGGGTTAGGATTGATGACATGTGGTGTACTATGGCCTTGATTATTGGTGACCTTGGATGAACTTTGACCTGGATTGCCAGGGGTCGGGGTTAAAGCCTTGGTAGGACTAGCTAGAGATGTGTTTGGAGCACCTCCAGGAATGGTAATTATGTTGTGGTCTGCCACTGTGGACAAAGGAGACTTCAATTTGATAAACAGTGTTTAACTTACATATATAGCAACAAGAATGTAGATGTGTCATTTTTTTGTTTAACCAACGAAAAGAATCTTTCACTTGACAATTCATCACATCACAGTTGAATCAACGTTTGAGTCCAGGATAAGTAATTAATGAAGTGTCTAGTTACAAATAACAATTTTAAAGTAATAAAAGTTTCAGTTTGCATCATGAAACAAATATGTTGTACATATAAGACTAAATATTAAAATAAAACCATTTGTCCTTTACAGAAAACAGTGAAGACTTGTTTGGTGTATGCCTACCTTTGTTCTTCTGGCAGATATATCCACGTTTGAGACCACAGTCAAGATCATTCCATTTGCCATTCCAAGTCTGCATTTCCACACAGTCTTCGTGATTTCCTCTTCCAGTTTGACCTGATGGCTCTCCTTTGTCCCAGTACATAAAGGAAACTGGAGAGTTGTCTGCCCACTGATACCCAGCTGGACAATAGAAAATAAAATACTGGTAATTTAAACTAATGCATGGGACCAAATTTCACATATTCTGCAATATTTTGATTGCTATGAAAGTTGTTAGGCACAGAAACAAGAAATTTAAGTTGCCACCACAGAAATCCGTTGGTTTAGAGTACTTAAGAGGACAACTGACTGACAGACCAGTGTCTTTATAGTGTTAATGAGGAGCTGGGTCTATTACACATGACTTACAGGAGGAATACTTGTGTAGCCCAGTCCAGAATGATGCCACCTGATTAGTGATAGCTCCGACGGCTGTGATCAGTTTGATGTTCTCTCTGATGCCACTGATGGAGACCAGCGTGGCTTGTTGTCTACTGCAGGTTAGTGTGGCATCCAGATACGATTTAGTGTCCATTAGCATGAACAAGAAGCATTTGGTGCCATTCACTTCCGGGATCCAGCCAGCATCAGGACACTGAGCATTTGGAGCAGGCGGAGTCACCGGTGGGTTGGCTGTAGGAGACAAGAACAATGTATAACATATGGAATTCCCGTGAACTTTCTAAACAGTAGAAGCCAACTATATCTTTACTGTCTCAAGAATTTTGAGAAACTCCTTAGACAAGAATTCCACGAAAGTGAATGTGTCGCCTGCACAGCATCACAAAAAATAGTTATTTACAGTTGGAAATATTGTTAATAATTAGTTAAGTTATCAAGTCCTGTAACTCTTGCAAATATTGATGGATTCTTACCATTAACAAACCACTCTGAGACCTCATTATTATAAAACTATATACCAAATTTGGTTGAAATTGGACAATAAATACTTAAAATATAGAGTGGAAACCATGGATTTATCTGTTTTGACGATTTTAAAGTCCTGTAACTCTTTGAAATATTGACATATTTTGACCATTATCGAACTCATCCGAGATCACATTACTATGAAGCAATATAACAAATTTGGTTGAAATCGGACAATAAGTACTAAATTCATTGAGTGGAAACCATGGATTTATCTGTTTTGACAATTTTATAGTCCCGTAACTCTTGCAAATATAGACAAATTTTGACCATTATCGAACTCATTCGAGATCTCATTGATATAAAAAAAATACATGTACCGGTATACCAAATTTTGTTGAAATTGGACAATAAATACAAGATATATATATATTACCAATAAATATATTACCAAATCCGACAATAAACATATAAGTTATTGAGTGAAAACCATGGATTTATCTGTTTTGATGATTTTAAAGTCTTGTAACTCTTAGATATATTCATGGATTTTGAGCACTATCAAACTCATCTGAGATATCATTGATATAAAGCAATATACTAAATTTGGTTGAATTCGAACAATAAATACTAAAGTTATCGCACAGAAACCAATTCCCGGATGCTGACACAGACGCCGATATAGTGATACCTAAGTGTCGCCCTTGCTTTGCAGGGACACTAAAATAACAATATTAATCACTTTTACCCAGCACTGGCAGTTAATACACAGTGACACTGACCTGTGCTTAGTTTACAGACGAAGGGGAGATGGAAGGAACATGGCATAACAGCCCAGCCGCCATTGAGATTGGAGGACACACACTGTTGCTTGCCTGCCGCTGTGGCAGGCTGAGATTGTGCCCAATTGGTATATAACACTGGCCACTTGGAGTCAATCCAGCTGTATGTACCGTTACCCTTGCAACAGATAAACATTATACATGATGGTCATAGGAACAGTATGTACCATTATCCTGGCAACAGATAAACATTATACGTGATGGTCATAGGAACAGTATGTACTGTTACCCTGGCAACAGATAAACATTATACATGATGGTCATAGGAACAGTATGTATCGTTACCCTGGCAACTGATAAACATTATACATGATGGTCATAGGAACAGTATGTACTGTTACCCTGGCAACAGATAAACATTATACATCAGGGTCATAGGAACGGTATGTACCGTTACCCTGGCAACAGATAAACATTATACATCATGGTCATAGGAACAGTATGTACCGTTACCCTGGCAACAGATAAACATTATACATCATGGTCATAGGAACAGAATGTACTGTTACCCTGGCAACAGATAAACATTATACATGATGGTCATAGTAACAGTATGTACCGTTACCCTAGTAATAGTTAAAATGTTAAACAATAACTATGATAATATACAGAGGTACAAAATATTATAATATATCAATTACAGTGATGCAGGATCAGATTCTGTTGCCATGACAACAGAGAACAGTTCCTAATAAGTGACACAAGGTCATGCTATAAAACTGTTCCTACCTGGGGACTCTGAAGGCCAATCCACACCCCGGACTTCGTTGTTATTGAAGGATCATTGATGAGCAGTAACAAGAAATCCTCCTCAAACTTATTGCTGATTGTGGCCAGGTACACAGAACCACCAAACCCCTGACAGAAGGCATTGGCCGAGGTCCAATCCATTTTGGTGGGGACGTATTTGAAGCAGTCGGACATGAAGGGTTTAAAACCAGGATGGATCAGGCAGCTGTTTGGTAGTGGCTCGGGAGTAGCAATACTAGGTGCTGGATAAAAAACAGAAATTACATGGATTTAGCATCTTGGTGTACAGCATCACAGTGTAGCTCCAAATTTAATCGAGTGATTAACAACTGTCAATCAAACTACAGGTGACTTTGTATGGTATGATACTTGCTCTGACATTGAATGTAAACATGTGGATGCGTGAGCACGAGCTAGGCATGGCTATATACTGCCCGGTGATTGGTAAATTTGTTATCATTTTTACAAATAATGAAAATACATATCTTTTGAAATCACATATCTTAATTAAATAAAATGTTGAATTCAAGCAGGTGAATGAGCAGGTAATATTAACACAATATTTGACAATATGTTTCTTACAATTTATCAATCCATTATAGATAAATAATGTAATACTTCTCCAGACATATGACAGCAGCTGAGTAAGGGAGTCTTACATTTCTTTGTTTCACAGATGAATGGGTTCGTATTTGTACAAGGGTAATCGTCCCAGAGTCCAGCATTGTGTGCCCGGCCATATATACGTGTACACATCAACTACACAAACGTAAACACAGTATTTTGTAACAAATTAGTTCAAATTCATAGACTTTTGAAAGAAGCAAAGATAGATATTTCTAATAAATTTTGAAACACTCATATACATTGTACATGTATGACATGTGATGAAGTTTTACCCACACAGTTAATTGCCTTTCAGATGTAAACAAAAATCAGACTGTCGGCTTTATCACTGGCTGTAAATACTTCAATCAACCAATTTGATACTTTCAAGAGGATTTTATTTTTGCAATTTCGCTGGATGTTGTTATGATTGCAGAATTTTGATTTGTGAAATATTTAGAAAAGTTTGACCCAAGTAAATAACGAGATTGATGGTATTGTAATGTTGATGGAGTAGTTACTGAATGAATGTAATATTTATGTTTATTTAAAGATGCACCACCCCTGACAAATGGTATTTTTTCACTATTAAAAACAGGAGCAGACAATTTAGTATTTTTCTTCAGCTACAAAAGTTACTTAGTTTACACCATTACCACCATGGAAAAGTTTGAGCATCTAATTTTACTTCAAGTTAAAAATATTAAAAATAATTAATTGCATCCCGAAAAAATTCTGTACCACTATATCCTATATGGAATGAACTACTGAATGCGCATGCACCAAAGGCAAAATAAATTATTTTATATTATTTTTTGTGTTAATTATACTATTATATACACGATTAAACACCAATTATTGTTCAAATGATGAATATCATTTATGCTCTGTCGGCGGTGGAGCATCTTTAAAATAAAATATTTTTTTAATTGGAATGGAGTAACTAAGGATATATAACACAGATCTAGCAAGGAAATAGAATATTCTCAGCTGTCAATAATGTGTAATCATTCAATCCACATTAAAAATGTTTTCACTCATAAGTTTAGTATAATAAGTACTTGCATTGTATGGTATTCACATCAAGACTAGCTGACATATCAAAGGTTAGGAGTTATCTCCCCTCATAAAAATAATCAGAATTTTTCCCATGCTTTACAGATTATATCAATGACAACACTTTAACAAGGGTACAGCCATAACTGGTAAGTAATAATAAGTAAACTGACCGATGGTTTCTGACCGTTAGGTTCACCTCTGTACATGGGTACAGCCATAACTGGTAAGTGATTATAAGTAAACTGACCGATGGTTTCTGACCGTTAGGTTCACCTCCGTACATGGGTACAGCCATAACTGGTAAGTGATTATAAGTAAACTGACCGATGGTTTCTGACCGTTAGGTTCACCTCCGTACATGGGTACAGCCATAACTGGTAAGTGATTATAAGTAAACTGACCCATGGTTTCTGACCGTTAGGTTCACCTCCGTACATGGGTACAGCCATAACTGGTAAGTGATTATAAGTAAACTGACCGATGGTTTCTGACCATTAGGTTCACCTCTGTACATAGGTACAGCAATAACTGGTAAGTGATTATAAGTAAACTGACCGGTGGTTTCTGACCATAAGGTTCACCTCTGTACATAGGTACAGCCATAACTGGTAAGTGATTATAAGTAAACTGACCGATGGTTTCTGACCGTTAGGTTCACCTCCGTACATGGGTACAGCCATAACTGGTAAGTGATTATAAGTAAACTGACCGATGGTTTCTGACCATTAGGTTCACCTCCGTACATGGGTACAGCCATAACTGGTAAGTGATTATAAGTAAACTGACCGATGGTTTCTGACCATTAGGTTCACCTCTGTACATAGGTACAGCAATAACTGGTAAGTGATTATAAGTAAACTGACCGATGGTTTCTGACCATAAGGTTCACCTCTGTACATAGGTACAGCCATAACTGGTAAGTGATTATAAGTAAACTGACCGATGGTTTCTGACCATTAGGTTCACCTCTGTACATAGGTACAGCCATAACTGGTAAGTGATTATAAGTAAACTGACCGATGGTTTCTGACCATTAGGTTCACCTCTGTACATGGGTACAGCCATAACTGGTAAGTAATTATAAGTAAACTGACCGATGGTTTCTGACCGTTAGGTTCACCTCTGTACATGGGTACAGCCATAACTGGTAAGTGATTATAAGTAAACTGACCGATGGTTTCTGACCATTAGGTTCACCTCTGTACATAGGTACAGCCATAACTGGTAAGTGATTATAAGTAAACTGACCGATGGTTTCTGACCATTAGGTTCACCTCTGTACATGGGTACAGCCATAACTGGTAAGTAATTATAAGTAAACTGACCGATGGTTTCTGACCGTTAGGTTCACCTCTGTACAAGAGTGCAGCTATTACTAGTAAGTGATTACAAGTAAACTGACCGATGGTTTCTGACCATTAGGTTCACCTCTGTACAAGAGTGCAGCTATTACTAGTAAGTGATTATAAGTAAACTGACCGATGGTTTCTGACCATTAGGTTCACCTCTGTACAAGAGTGCAGCTATTACTAGTAAGTGATTACAAGTAAACTGACCGATGGTTTCTGACCATTAGGTTCACCTCTGTACAAGAGTGCAGCTATTACTAGTAAGTGATTACAAGTAAACTGACCGATGGTTTCTGACCATTAGGTTCACCTCTGTACAAGAGTACAGCCATAACTGGTAAGTGATTATAAGTAAACTGACCGATGGTTTCTGACCATTAGGTTCACCTCTGTACAAGAGTGCAGCTATTACTAGTAAGTGATTACAAGTAAACTGACCGATGGTTTCTGACCATTAGGTTCACCTCTGTACAAGAGTGCAGCTATTACTAGTAAGTGATTACAAGTAAACTGACCGATGGTTTCTGACCATTAGGTTCACCTCTGTACAAGAGTGCAGCTATTACTAGTAAGTGATTACAAGTAAACTGACCGATGGTTTCTGACCATTAGGTTCACCTCTGTACAAGAGTGCAGCTATTACTAGTAAGTGACTATAAGTAAACTGACCGATTGTTTCTGACCATTAGGTTCATTTCTGTCCCTCTGTATAAGAGTACAATTACTAGTAAGTGATTATAATTAAACAGACCGATTGTTTCTGACCGTTGGGTTCACCTAACTGGTAAGTGATTACAAGTAAACTGACCGATGGTTTCTGACCATTAGGTTCACCTCTGCACAAGAGTGCAGCTATTACTAGTAAGTGATTATAAGTAAACTGACCGATGGTTTCTGACCGTTAGGTTCACCTCTGTACATGAGTACAGCCATAACTGGTAAGTGATTATAAGTAAACTGACCGATGGTTTCTGACCATTAGGTTCACCTCTGTACATGGGTACAGCCATAACTGGTAAGTGATTATAAGTAAACTGACCGATGGTTTCTGACCATTAGGTTCACCTCTGTACATGGGTACAGCAATAACTGGTAAGTGATTATAAGTAAACTGACCGATGGTTTCTGACCATTAGGTTCACCTCCGTACATGGGTACAGCCATAACTGGTAAGTGATTATAAGTAAACTGACCGATGGTTTCTGACCATTAGGTTCACCTCCGTACATGGGTACAGCCATAACTGGTAAGTGATTATAAGTAAACTGACCGATGGTTTCTGACCATTAGGTTCACCTCTGTACATGGGTACAGCAATAACTGGTAAGTGATTATAAGTAAACTGACCGATGGTTTCTGACCATTAGGTTCACCTCTGTACATGGGTACAGCAATAACTGGTAAGTGATTATAAGTAAACTGACCGATGGTTTCTGACCATTAGGTTCACCTCCGTACATGGGTACAGACATAACTGGTAAGTGATTATAAGTAAACTGACCGATGGTTTCTGACCATTAGGTTCACCTCCGTACATGGGTACAGCCATAACTGGTAAGTGATTATAAGTAAACTGACCGATGGTTTCTGACCATTAGGTTCACCTCTATGTACATGGGTACAGCCATAACTGGTAAGTGATTATAAGTAAACTTGACCGATGGTTTCTGACCATTAGGTTCACCTCTGTACATGGGTACAGCCATAACTGGTAAGTGATTAAGTAAAACAGACCGATGGTTTCTGACCACTAGGTTCACTTCTGTAAGTAAGGTACATAACTGGTAAGCGATTATAAGTAAACTGACCGATGGTTTCTGACCACTAGGTTCACTTCTGTCCCTATGTATAAGGGTACAGCCATAACTGGTAAGTGATTATAAGTAAACTGACCGATGGTTTCTGACCACTAGGTTCACTTCTGTCCCTCCGTATAAGGGTACAGCCATAACTGGTAAGTGATTATAAGTAAACAGACCGATGGTTTCTGACCATTAGGTTCACCTCCCTGTACAAGGGTACAGCCATAACTGGTAAGTGATTATAAGTAAACAGACCGATGGTTTCTGACCATTAGGTTCACCTCTGTACATGGGTACAGCCATAACTGGTAAGTGATTATAAGTAAACTGACCGATGGTTTCTGACCGCTAGGTTCACTTCTGTCCCACTGTATAAGGGTACAGCCATAACTGGTAAGTGATTATATGTCAACTGACCTATTGTCTCTGACCACTAGGTTTACTTTTGTCCCTCTGTACAAGGGTACAGTTATTACTAGTAAGTGATTATAAGTAAACTGACCGATTGTATCTGACCGTTTGGTTCACCTCTGTCCCAGTTAGAGTAAGTCTGATCGGAGTTGTCAATCCAACGTATTTGACCGTTTACAAATTGTAGACCGATCCAGGGAGTGATTCCTCCACGATTACCAAGCAGCGTCGTCACGAAAGCTGTGAAGGTGAAAGTAATGGGGTAAAATTGTATCACCATCAAGTAAAAGAATATTCTATGATCAACAAATACCGATGTATTGTGATAACTGACCTAAAATTTCCATGCAGTGAAAGCTATACAAAGTTTGATGTTTCACGTTGCTTTGGTTTTTTCAATGTTACAAGATTTGGAAATTTAAACATAAAATATTTTATATATCACTGTAAACCAATTTATTTTCACTTGCCATTAAATTTTGCATCGTCTGTGGGCAATAAGGAATCATGAAAATAATTCACTGCAAAAATGTTTTGAATACCGTCAAACAGAACCAAAGTGGTTTCAATTACGATATTAAATTCTTGTGAACTAGTAAGTCTTTATCGGAGTATGCATGAAAACACGATATGTAGTTACAGCAAAACTAGATCTTGGATTGGAATACACTCCACAACATTAAGGATCAGTATCTCAGATGTTGCTAATATAATTCTAAATCCAGATCAAATTTATTTTTTGGACTGCTCTCTATTAATAAGTCTGTTAATGACTTTCTGCAGTTTCAAGTGTTATATTCTGGACAGAAGCAACATATGAAATTATGAACAAATTGCATCTGAATCTAAAACTTTCACATACCATTTTCATATTTGTTAGCAATACTAGCTAAATTGAATCCCTTGCGTCCCCCTCCTAGACTCTGACAGTATTTACTGGCATTCTGCCAAGTTTTGAGCGTTGTGAAGACTCGGAAACACTTGTTGCCATAGGGTCTGAAGCCGACAGGACAGTTTCCCTGGATGACAGGGGCAGGCGTGGTGTTATTGTGGGACACTAGACCGTTTTCACAAACAAATCCTGTCTTCACGGCACAGTGGTTGTCAAGCCATTTCCCTGGTAAAATAATGAAATCTCACAGATTATGGATTGTTAGCTATAGCAATAGAAGTATACCTGATTTCTGATACTAAAGCATACATGTTACGCTGGTAAAGCTTTGTAGATGACAATAAGGTAGCTTTCATAAAAAATTCCATTAATAGGGGACATTGCAGAACCCTAAAAAGTTTACATAAATGCCTTTATGTCAGGGTTCTGTGTAACAAATTTTATCAAAATCTGTTAAGTAGCTTACGAGGAGTTTGCTGGACAAATTGTTTACAGAGACAGACAGACAAATCTGATTCCAGTAAACCCTCCCTTGGCTTAGTTGAGGAGGTTATAATTAAAATGTTATCTTACTTATAAATCAAATATTTTGTAATAACAAATCACTACTTTAAAAGGTATCAAAATTGCTCTAGTTTAGAAAGATGTAATTTATAACATACCATTTGCGACGTAGATTTGGCCACAGTCCTCTGCCCCTCCATAGTCGTTTGGCTCGTTACTGTGCCAGTTGATGAAGGAAGGCACCGTCCCATCAGACCAACTGTGGATTAAAACATCAATTTAAATGGTAAATATACAGTGTTGAAGTTTATTTCCAATTGTGTGACCTAAGGGAATCTGTAAGTACATGTATTAAATGATAACTGTGTTTAGGTATATTACAGTATACATTTAAAGTATGGGGTTGAGGGATATAGCAAGTTTCTGGTTTCCTGAGACTTGTCTATTTCCTGAGGCCGAGCCGAGGGAAATAAGCAAGTTGGAGGGGAAACCAGAAACTTGCTATTTCACTCAACACCATACTTTAATTGTTTTAATATACTGATACATACAAAATCTATGATTAGGGTAAAAAGTATTTCTCTCATACGCTATATTTCTATCGCTTACATCCATGGTCATTTGAGATTGAGAGAATTTTACATTGTAATAGATCTACATAACCTTAGCTTCAAACATTCATATTAGTCCGAGATGATAATTGTAATTTCATGTCTGTTTTGTTTTGCTTCTATTAAAACCGCAGGCTATAATTTGATTCTGTTATGATTTCTCAATATTTCAACATTTTATACCACTAGGTATAATACTAAATTTATATACATGTATTGTTGAAATTCCGAGACGTTCACCACTTATAGATAGCCTAAAACTGTACGTATTGTACATTTAAAAGGTATTGTCCTTTGACCCCATTACATTTTTCACAAGCCTCTCACTTACAAGATAAATATGACAACGTGTTCGGTTTCCGATCGATACTAACGTCGTTTGATTACGTCAACGGAGATGGCGTGATCGGAAACTAGTTCCACCCAATTGTTGCGTCTCCTGGCAACTGATGGCATGATCGGAAATAAGTCCACCTACAATCTGATTGGTTAAACGGAAAAAGCCGAGTCCAGGTGTGTGCTAGCTTCCAAGGGTGTGTTAGTTCGAAAGACTAACACACAGCTGAGCAAGGGTTTTGGAAAAAAGTAGGGAGCTAGTCAATTTAACCAAGCAACTTTTATATGGCATAAATAAAGAAGAGGCATATCAATACTTACTGGTAACCATACAGTGAATCTATCTGTATTTAGATATAGTGCTGTACTTACTTGTAACCATACAGTGAATCTATCTGTATTTAGATATAGTGCTGTACTTACTTGTAACCATACAGTGAATCTATCTGTATTTAGATATACTGCTGTACATACTGGTAACCATACAGTGAATCTAGATTATTTGCTGTAACTTATACAGTGAATCTACCTTTAGATTAATTAACGTCCTACTGCTTACTTACTGGTAACCAGTGGGTCATGAAAGGAAGTAACCATACAGTGAATCCATGTATGCGGTGTGTTATCTGTATTTAGATATACGTGTATGTTGTGCTGATATAGGTGCATGTTTTGGTATACCATACAGAGAACTTTTATTTTGATTGTATTATTCATGTGAAAGGAAGGTCTTCTTGTATAGTGGAACATGTTTTTTGCCCTTTTGATAGTGTCTTCTTGTATATATGCACTTTTGATAGTGCTATATCATGTACCGCCGCCGAAGACAAACATACCCCACCCGGTACCATTATACTGACAACGGGCGAACCAGTCGTCCCACTCTCTGTATGCTGAGCGCTAAGCAGGAGCAGAACTACCATTTTTATAGACTTTGTGTGTCTCAGCCAGGGGACAGAACCCAGAGCCTTCCTCACAGGGGCGAACGCTCAACTCATGCCAAAAGCAATAGGGGGCAGCAGTACAAATTCTTATGCCCTACCTGCAGGGCCACACACAGTGAATCTAACTGTATTTAGATATACTGCTGTACTTACTGGTAACCATACAGTGAATCTATCTGTATTTAGATATACTACTGTACATACTTGTAACCATACAGTGAATCTATCTGTATTTAGATATACTGCTGTACTTACCGGTAACCATACAGTGAATCTACCTGTATTTAGATATACTACTGTACTTACTGGTAACCATACAGTGAATCTACCTGTATTTAGATATACTGCTGTACTTACTGGTAACCATACAGTGAATCTATCTGTATTTAGATATAGTGTTGTACAGACTTGTAACCATACAGTGAATCTATCTGTATTTAGATATAGTGTTGTACAGACTTGTAACCATACAGTGAATCTATCTGTATTTAGATAAAGTGCTGTACATACTTGTAACCATACAGTGAATCTACCTGTATTTAGATATACTACTGTACATACTTGTAACCATACAGTGAATCTAACTGTATTTAGATATACTGCTGTACATACTGGTAACCATACAGTGAATCTATCTGTATTTAGATATAGTGTTGTACAGACTTGTAACCATACAGTGAATCTACCTGTATTTAGATATACTGCTGTACTTACTGGTAACCATACAGTGAATCTACCTGTATTTAGATATAGTGTTGTACAGACTTGTAACCATACAGTGAATCTATCTGTATTTAGATATAGTGCTGTACATACTTGTAACCATACAGTGAATCTACCTGTATTTAGATATAGTGCTGTACATACTTGTAACCATACAGTGAATCTACCTGTATTTAGATATACTGCTGTACTTACTGGTAACCATACAGTGAATCTATCTGTATTTAGATATAGTGCTGTACATACTTGTAACCATACAGTGAATCTATCTGTATTTAGATATACTGCTGTACTTACTGGTAACCATACAGTGAATCTACCTGTATTTAGATATACTGCTGTACTTACTGGTAACCATACAGTGAATCTATCTGTATTTAGATATACTGCTGTACTTACTGGTAACCATACAGTGAATCTACCTATATTTAGATATACTGCTGTACTTACTGGTAACCATACAGTGAATCTACCTGTATTTAGATATAGTGCTGTACATACTTGTAACCATACAGTGAATCTATCTGTATTTAGATATAGTGTTGTACAGACTTGTAACCATACAGTGAATCTATCTGTATTTAGATATAGTGCTGTACATACTTGTAACCATACAGTGAATCTATCTGTATTTAGATATAGTGCTGTACATACTTGTAACCATACAGTGAATCTATCTGTATTTAGATATAGTGCTGTACATACTTGTAACCATACAGTGAATCTATCTGTATTTAGATATACTGCTGTACTTACTGGTAACCATACAGTGAATCTATCTGTATTTAGATATACTGCTGTACTTACTGGTAACCATATGGTGAATCTATTTCATTGAAGCCAATCCACAGAGTGTTCTGTGACACGTTAGCAATCTGTTGAAGGAAAAAATCATCAAACTGAACAATCAGCCTAAAACAGATCTTTCAGAGACGAATGTCCACAACGTTTTGGTCTGGGAATTATATAGTTCTTTTATATTCCATTTTTTTTTACATTAATTACTGCTTGAATGATTATTTTGTGCTTTTGTAGGGTATTGCTATGATCATGAAAATAGGAGATTCAGAGAAATTGGTTGAATTTTTTCTCTTAAGGCCATATTTTTCTTAAAATCACAAATATTTTGACCCGTGTAAGTAACTGGCTGTACAATATATAAGGTTTAGAGAAAATTATTTGAATTAGAAGAAAGGAATGATTGCATTTGACTGCGGTCACACAGAAAATGTTAGTAACATAATAGATTTAAATACAAATGTGTAGGTACAATGTACATACCATAAAATCTATAAATCGTTGTTCTAAGATTCCTCCTATGCTGACGAGGTCGCCACCATTTGTCTGACAGACAGAGCGAGCCTCTCGCCACGTCTTGGCATTATTTCCTGAACCATCCTGGACAAAGTAACAATGATTGTTGACAGGGTATCGGTAATATCCGGTGACAGGACAGTTGTCTGGAGGAGAAATACAACATGGTAAATATACGTTGGTAGGATATCGGTAATATCCGTCGATAGGACAGTTTTCTGAAGGAGAAACGCAACATGGTAAATATACGTTGGTAGGATATCGGTAATATCTGTGGATAGGACAGTTGTCTGAAGAAGAAATACAACATGGTAAATATACGTTGGTAGGATATCTGTAATATCTGTGGATAGGACAGTTGTCTGAAGGAGAAACACAACATGGTAAATATACGTTGGTAGGATATCGGTAATATCTGTTGATAGGACAGTTGTCTGGAGGAGAAACACAACATGGTAAATATACGTTGGTAGGATATCTGTAATATCCGTTGATAGGACAGTTGTCTGGAGGAGAAACACAACATGGTAAATATACGTTGGTAGGATATCTGTAATATCTGTCAATAGGACAGTTGTCTGGAGGAGAAATACAACATGGTAAATATACATTGGTAGGATATCGGTAATATCTGTCAATAGGACAGTTATGGGGAGGAGAAATACAACATGGTAAATACATGTTGGTAGGATATCGGTAAAATCTGTCAATATGACAGTTGTCTGGAGGAGAAACACAACATGGTAAAAATATGTTGGTAGGATATCGGTAAAATCTGTCGATAGGACAGTTGTCTGGAGGAGAAACACAACATGGTAGATATATGTTGGTAGGATATCGGTAATATCTGTCAATATGACAGTTGTCTGGAGAAATAACACAGCATGGTAATTAGACTAATGTCTTACAGTAGTATTGGTTCAGTTTACTATTTATTTACATTATGGGTTTTACACATGCATTGGAATACCTGAATATGATTTTTATTTGGCTCACTCATTTGAGTAAACTATGCAGCTTTTACATTTTTACCTCAGGATGCTACCACCCATAGAAAAACAAATGACTTCCACAGTTTGTATTTCAAAAGGAAATGTTAAAACTATCAATGGATTGAGCCCAAATACCTGTTATTCACTACTAGTCAAGGCAATTCCTTTGAAGAAAAGTCTGTATATGGTGTAATATCTTAGAGCCCGGTGACTAGGAAGCACTTTTAACATTTAAGAAATGTAAATTGAGTCAAGATTATTAATTTGAATTAACAGTTCTTCATTGAAGGATGCTACTGGCCAAATACCCAATCATTAATTTGAACAAACAGTTCTTCATTGAAGGATGCTACTGGCCAAATACCCAATCATTAATTTGAACAAACAGTTCTTCATTGAAGGATGCTACTGGCCAAATACCCAATTTGTGATTATTTATTATTAAAAGGACAAAAAAATACAGTATAATTTGTTATTGACATTAAACACAAAATGGATGACTTTCATGCATAGTGTTTGTAATCTGTGTTGACTTACCCAAAGGTGCGGGAGGTGTTGGTAAGGTCGTTCTGGGTCGCGGTGTAGTGCCTGAAAAATGTAATGCTATTGTAAGGAACCAGACTTAGGCCACTTGAAGTTATACATATTCATATATATATATTTTACTTATCAATTAAGATTGTTTTATTTACATATACACACATAGTATCTATTAGATCATTAGCAATACTATGATTTTATCATAGAATGAAAAGGAAAAAATATCTTTAGACCAGCCAGAGTAAAGCATTTCAATCCTAAATTTAATTCTTGGTATAGAACATATCCAGTCCTTACCTCTTGGTATAGAACATATCCAGTCCTTACCTCTTGGTATAGAACATATCCAGTCCTTACCTCTTGGTATAGAACATATCCAGTCCTTACCCTCTTGGTATAGAACATATCCAGTCCTTACCTCTCGGTATAGAACATATCCAGTCCTTACCTCTTAGTATAGAACATATCCAGTCCTTACCTCTTAGTATAGAACATATCCAGTCCTTACCTCTTAGTATAGAACATATCCAGTCCTTACCTCTTAGTATATCCAGTACTTACTTCTTAGTATAGAACATATCCAGTCCTTACCTCTTAGTATATATAGAACATATCCAGTCCCTTACCTCTTGGTATAGAACATATCCAGTCCTTACCTCTTTAGTATAGAACATATCCAGTCCTTACCTCTTGGTATAGAACATAACCAGTCCTTACCTCTTAGTATAGAACATATCCAGTCCTTACCTCTTAGTATAGAACATATCCAGTCCTTACCTCTTGGTATAGAACATATCCAGTCCTTACCTCTTAGTATAGAACATATCCAGTCCTTACCTCTTAGTATAGAACATATCCAGTCCTTACCTCTTAGTATAGAACATATCCAGTCCTTACCTCTTGGTATAGAACATATCCAGTCCTTACCTCTTAGTATAGAACATATCCAGTCCTTACCTCTTAGTATAGAACATATCCAGTCCTTACCTCTTGGTATAGAACATATCCAGTCCTTACCTCTTGGTATAGAACATATCCAGTCCTTACCTCTTAGTATAGAACATATCCAGTCCTTACCTCTTAGTATAGAACATATCCAGTCCTTACCTCTTAGTATAGAACATATCCAGTACTTACCTCTTAGTATAGAACATATCCAGTCCTTACCTCTTAGTATAGAACATATCCAGTCCTTACCTCTTAGTATAGAACATATCCAGTCCTTACCTCTTGGTATAGAACATATCCAGTCCTTACCTCTTGGTATAGAACATATCCAGTCCTTACCTCTTGGTATAGAACATATCCAGTCCTTACCTCTTAGTATAGAACATATCCAGTCCTTACCTCTTGGTATAGAACATATCCAGTCCTTACCTCTTAGTATAGAACATATCCAGTCCTTACCTCTTGGTATAGAACATATCCAGTCCTTACCTCTTAGTATAGAACATATCCAGTCCTTACCTCTTGTATAGAACATATCCAGTCCTTACCTCTTGGTATAGAACATATCCAGTCCTTACCTCTTTAGTATAGAACATATCCAGTCCTTACCTCTTAGTATAGAACATATCCAGTCCTTACCTCTTAGTATAGAACATATCCAGTCCTTACCTCTTAGTATAGAACATATCCAGTCCTTACCTCTTAGTATAGAACATATCCAGTCCTTACCTCTTGGTATAGAACATGATCCAGTCCTTACCTCTTGGTATAGGTTCATATCCAGTCCTTACCTCTTAGTATAGAACATATCCAGTCCTTACCTCTTAGTATAGAACATATCCAGTCCTTACCTCTTAGTATAGAACATATCCAGTCCTTACCTCTTAGTATAGAACATATCCAGTCCTTACCTCTTAGTATAGAACATATCCAGTCCTTACCTCTTAGTATAGAACATATCCAGTCCTTACCTCTTAGTATAGAACATATCCAGTCCTTACCTCTTGGTATAGAACATATCCAGTCCTTACCTCTTGGTATAGAACATATCCAGTCCTTACCTCTTGTATAGAACATATCCAGTACTTTACCTCTTAGTATAGAACATATCCAGTCCTTACCTCTTAGTATAGAACATATCCAGTCCTTACCTCTTAGTATAGAACATATCCAGTCCTTACCTCTTAGTATAGAACATATCCAGTCCTTACCTCTTGGTATAGAACATATCCAGTCCCTTTACCTCTTAGTATAGAACATATCCAGTCCTTACCTCTTAGTATAGAACATATCCAGTCCTTACCTCTTAGTATAGAACATATCCAGTCCTTACCTCTTAGTATAGAACATATCCAGTCCTTACCTCTTAGTATAGAACATATCCAGTCCTTACCTCTTGGTATAGAACATATCCAGTCCTTACCTCTTAGTATAGAACATATCCAGTCCTTACCTCTTAGTATAGAACATATCCAGTCCTTACCTCTTGGTATAGAACATATCCAGTCCTTACCTCTTAGTATAGAACATATCCAGTCCTTACCTCTTAGTATAGAACATATCCAGTCCTTACCTCTTAGTATAGAACATATCCAGTCCTTACCTCTTGGTATAGAACATATCCAGTCCTTACCTCTTAGTATAGAACATATCCAGTCCTTACCTCTTAGTATAGAACATATCCAGTCCTTACCTCTTAGTATAGAACATATCCAGTCCTTACCTCTTAGTATAGAACATATCCAGTCCTTACCTCTTAGTATAGAACATATCCAGTCCTTACCTCTTAGTATAGAACATATCCAGTCCTAACCTCTTAGTATAGAACATATCCAGTCCTTACCTCTTATCCAGTCCTTACCTCTTAGTATAGAACATATCCAGTCCTTACCTCTTAGTATAGAACATATCCAGTCCTTACCTCTTAGTATAGAACATATCCAGTCCTTACCTCTTAGTATAGAACATATCCAGTCCTTACCTCTTAGTATAGAACATATCCAGTCCTTACCTCTTAGTATAGAACATATCCAGTCCTTACCTCTTAGTATAGAACATATCCAGTCCTTACCTCTTAGTATAGAACATATCCAGTCCTTACCTCTTGGTATAGAACATATCCAGTCCTTACCTCTTTTAGTATAGAACATATCCAGTTCCTTACCTCTTAGTATAGAACATATCCAGTACATACCTCTTATAGAACATATCCCAGTCCTTACCTCTTAGTATAGAACATATCAGTCCTTACCTCTTAGTATAGAACAATATCCAGTACTTACCTCTTAGTATAGAACATATCCAGTACTTACCTCTTAGTATAGAACATATCCAGTCTTACCTCTTAGTATAGAACATATCCATTCCTTACCTCTTAGTATAGAACATATCCAGTCCTTACCTCTTGGTATAGAACATATCCAGTCCTTACCTCTTAGTATAGAAACATATCCAGTACTTACTTGGTATAGAACATATCCAGTCCTTACCTCTTAGTATAGAACATATCCAGTCCTTACCTCTTGGTATAGAACATATCCAGTCTTATACCTCTTTGGTATAGAACATATCCAGTACTTACCTCTTAGTATAGAACATATCCAGTCCTTACCTCTTAGTATAGAACATATCCAGTCCTTACCTCTTAGTATAGAACATATCCAGTCCTTAACCTCTTAGTATTATATCCAGTCTTACCTCTTAGTATAGAAACATATCCAGTCCTTACCTCTTAGTATAGAACATATCCAGTCCTTACCTCTTGGTATAGAACATATCCAGTCCTTACCTCTTAGTATAGAACATATCCAGTCCTTACCTCTTAGTATAGAACATATCCAGTCCTTACCTCTTAGTATAGAACATATCCAGTCCTTACCTCTTGGTATAGAACATATCCAGTCCCTTACCTCTTGGTATAGAAACATATCCAGTCCTTACCTCTTTGTATAGAACATATCCAGTCCTTACCTCTTGGTATAGAACATATCCAGTCCTTACCTCTTGGTATAGAACATATCCAGTCCTTACCTCTTAGTATAGAACATATCCAGTCCTTACCTCTTAGTATAGAACATATCCAGTCCTTACCTCTTAGTATAGAACATATCCAGTCCTTACCTCTTAGTATAGAACATATCCAGTCCTTACCTCTTAGTATAGAACATATCCAGTCCTTACCTCTTAGTATAGAACATATCCAGTCTTTACCTCTTGGTATAGAACATATCCAGTCCTTACCTCTTAGTATAGAACATATCCAGTCCTTACCTCTTGGTATAGAACATATCCAGTCCTTACCTCTTAGTATAGAACATATCCAGTCCTTACCTCTTAGTATAGAACATATCCAGTCCTTACCTCTTAGTATAGAACATATCCAGTCCTTACCTCTTGGTATAGAACATATCCAGTCCTTACCTCTTAGTATAGAACATATCCAGTCCTTACCTCTTAGTATAGAACATATCCAGTCCTTACCTCTTAGTATAGAACATATCCAGTCCTTACCTCTTAGTATAGAACATATCCAGTCCTTACCTCTTAGTATAGAACATATCCAGTACTTACCTCTTAGTATAGAACATATCCAGTCCTTTACCTCTTAGTATAGAACATATCCAGTCCTTACCTCTTAGTATAGAACATATTCCAGTCCTTAACCTCTTAGTATAGAACATATCCAGTCCTTACCTCTTAGTATAGAACATATCCAGTCCTTACCTCTTGGTATAGAACATATCCAGTCCTTACCTCTTGGTATAGAACATATCCAGTCCTTACCTCTTAGTATAGAACATATCCAGTCCTTACCTCTTAGTATAGAACATATCCAGTCCTTACCTCTTAGTATAGAACATATCCAGTCCTTACCTCTTAGTAATAGAACATATCCAGTCCTTACCTCTTAGTATAGAACATATCCAGACCTTACCTCTTAGTATAGAACATATCCAGTCCTTACCTCTTGGTATAGAACATATCCAGTCCTTACCTCTTAGTATAGAACATATCCAGTCCTTACCTCTTAGTATAGAACATATCCAGTCCTTACCTCTTTGTATAGAACATATCCAGTCCTTACCTCTTAGGTTATAGAACATATCCAGTCCTTACCTCTTTGTATAGAACATATCCAGTCCTTACACTCTTGGTATAGAACATATCCAGTCCTTACCTCTTAGTATAGAACATATCCAGTCCTTACCTCTTGCCTATAGAACATATCCAGTCCTTACCTCTTAGTATAGAACATATCCAGTCCTTACCTCTTAGTATTAGAACATATCCAGTCCTTACCTCTTAGTATAGAACATATTCCAGTCCTTACCTCTTGGTATAGAACATATCCAGTCCTTACCTCTTGGTATAGAACATATCCAGTCCTTACCTCTTGGTATAGAACATATCCAGTCCTTACCTCTTAGTATAGAACATATCCAGTAGTCCTTACCTCTTGGTATAGAACATATCCAGTCCTTACCTCTTAGTATAGAAACATATCCAGTCCTTACCTCTTAGTATAGAAACATATCCAGGTCTTACCTCTTAGTATAGAACATATCCAGTCCTTACCTCTTGGTATAGAACATATCCAGGTCCTTACCATCTTGGTATAGACAGATCCAGTCCTTACCTCTTAGTATAGAACATATCCAGTCCTTACCTCTTAGTATAGAACATTATCCAGTCCTTACCTCTTAGTATAGAACATATCCAGTCCTTACCTCTTAGTATAGAACATATCCAGTCCTTACCTCTTGTAGTATAGAACATAAATATCCAGTCCTTACCTCTTAGTATAGAACATATCCAGTCCTTACCTCTTAGTATAGAACATATCCAGTCCTTACCTCTTAGGTATAGAACATATCCAGTCCTTACCTCTTAGTATAGAACATATCCAGTAGAACTTACCTCTTGGTATAGAACATATCCAGTCCTTACCTCTTGGTATAGAACATATCCAGTCCTTACCTCTTAGGTATAGAACATATCCAGTCCTTACCTCTTAGTATAGAACATATCCAGTCCTTACCTCTTAGTATAGAACATATCCAGTCCTTACCTCTTAGTATAAGAACATATCCAGTCCTTACCTCTTGGTATAGAACATATCCAGTCCTTACCTCTTGGTATAGAACATATCCAGTCCTTACCTCTTAGTATAGAACATATCCAGTCCTTACCTCTTGGTATAGAACATATATCCAGTCCTTACCTCTTAGTATAGAACATATCCAGTCCTTACCTCTTGGTATAGAACATATCCAGTCCTTACCTCTTAGTATAGAACATATCCAGTCCTTACCTCTTAGTATAGAACATATCCAGTCCTTACCTCTTAGTATAGAACATATCCAGTCCTTACCTCTTAGTATAGAACAGTACAGTCCTAACCTCTTAGAACATATCCAGTCCTTACCTCTTAGTATAGAACATATCCAGTCCTTACCTCTTAGTATAGAACATATCCAGTCCTTACCTCTTAGTATAGAACATATCCAGTCCTTACCTCTTAGTATAGAACATATCCAGTACTTACCTCTTAGTATAGAACATATACAGTCCCTAACCTCTTGAGTATATGAAAAATACATATCCAGTTCCTTACCTCTGGAGTATAGAACATATCCAGTCCTTACCTCTTAGTATAGAAACATATCCAGTATCATACCTCTTAGTTTAGATCACAGTCCTTACCTCTTAGTATAGAACATTCCAGTCCTTAATCTTGGTATAGAACATATCCAGTCCTTACCTCTTGGTATTAGTAAACTTATCCTGTACCTTACCTCTTAGTATAGAACATACTCCAGTACTTACGTTAGTATAGAACCATATCCAGTCCTTACCTCTAGAACATATCCAGTCCTTACCTTCTTAGTATAGAATCATATCCAGTCCTTACCTCTTGGTATAGAACATATCCAGTCCTTACCTCTTGGTATAGAAAACATAGAACTTAGTATATCCAGTCTTTACCTCTTGGTATAGAACATATAGTCCTTAGTATAGAACCATATCCAGTACTCCTTACCTCTTAGTATAGAACATATCCAGTCCTTACCTCTTAGTATATAGAACATATCCAGTCCTTAGTCCTCTTAGTATAGAACATATCCAGTCCTTACCTACCTTAGTAATATAGAACATATCCCAGTCCTTACCTCTTGGTATAGAACATATCCAGTCCTTACCTCTTAGTATAGACTCTCATATCCAGTCCTTACCTCTTGGTATAGAACATATCCAGTCCTAACTCTTATAGAACATATCCAAGTCCTTATCCAGTCCTCTCTTGGTATAGAACATATCCAGTCCTTACCTCTTAGTATAGATAACATATCCAGTCTTACCTCTTAGTATAGAACATATCCAGTACTTACCTCTTGGTATAGAACATATCCTTCCTTACCTCTTAGTATAGAACATATCCAGTCCTTACCTCTTGGTATAGAACATATCCAGTATATGAACATATCCACCTCTCGGTTAGTATAGAACCATATCCAGTCCTTACCTCTTAGTATAGAACATATCCAGTCCTTACCTCTTAGTATAGAACATATAGTCCTTACCTCTTAGTATAGAACATATCCAGTAGTAGTAACTTACCTCTTTGTATAGAACATATCCAGTCCTTACCTCTTAGTATAGAACATATCCAGTCCTTACCTCTTAGTATAGAACATATCCAGTCATACTTGTAGTATTACCTCTTGGTATAGAACATATCCAGAAAACATCCCTTACCTCTTAGTATAGAACATTACCAGTCTCGTCCTTACCTCTTAGTATAGAACATATCCAGTCCTTACCTCTTAGTATAGAACATATCCAGTCCTTACCTCTTAGTATAGAACATATCCAGTCCTTACCTCTTTGTATAGAACATATCCAGTCCATATACTCTTAGTATAGAACATATCCAGTCCAGTCCTTACCTCTTAGTATAGAACATATCCAGTCCTTGGTACCTCTTAGTATAGAACATATCCAGTCCTTACCTCTTAGTATAGAACATATCCAGTCCTTACCTCTTAGTATAGAACATATCCAGTCCTTACCTCTTGGTATAGAACATATCCAGTCCTTACCTCTTAGTATAGAACATATCCAGTCCTTACCTCTTGGTATAGAACATATCCAGTCCTTACCTCTTAGTATAGAACATATCCAGTCCTTACCTCTTACATCTTGGTTATATAGAACATATCCAGTACCCTATAGTCTTAGTATAGAAACATATCAGTTAACCTCTTAGTATAGAACATATCAGTCCTACCCTCTTAGTATAGAACATATCCAGTCCTTACCTCTTAGTATAGAACATATCCAGTCCCTTACCTCTTAGTATAGAACATATTATCCAGTCCTTACCTCTTAGTATAGAACATATCCAGTCCTTACCTCTTAGTATAGAACATATCCAGTCCTTACCTCTTAGTATAGAACATATCCAGTCCTTACCTCTTAGTATAGAACATATCCAGTCCTTACCTCTTAGTATAGAACATATATCCTTACCTCTTGGTCCTTCCAGTCCTCTTAGTATAGAACATATCCAGTCCTTACCTCTTAGTATAGAACATATCCAGTCCTTACCTCTTAGTATAGAACATATCCAGTCCTTACCTCTTAGTATAGAATCCAGTCCTGACCTCTTAGGTATAGAACATATCCATTCCTCTTGGTATATAGAACATATCCAGTCCTTACCTCTTAGTTAGAAATATCCAGTCCTAGAACATATAGTATAGAACATATCCAGTCCTTACCTCTTAGTTAGTACTTATCCAGTCCTTACCTCTTATCCAGTCCTTACCTCTTGGTATAGAACATATCCAGTCCTTACCTCTTTAGTATAGAACATATCCAGTTCATATCCAGTCTTAGTATAGAACATATCCAGTCTTTACCTCTTGGTATAGAACATATCCAGTCCTTACCTCTTAGTATAGAACATATCCAGTCCTTACCTCTTAGTATAGAACATATCCAGTCCTTACCTCTTAGTATAGAACATATCCAGTCCTTACCTCTTAGTATAGAACATATCCAGTACTTACATCTCTTTAGTGTTTAGGAAAAACAGTATTCCTCGTACTTATCCTCTTAGTATCTTGATCATATACAGTCCTTTACCCTCTTGGTATAGATAACCCATATCACAGTACTTAACTCTTAGTAATAGAAACATATCGCCAGTCCTCTTACCTCTTGGTTATAGAACATATACAAGTACCTTACCTCTTGGTATAGAAACATATCCAGTCCTTACTACTTAGGGTACTAGAACATATCCAGTCACCTTACCTCTTAGTATAGAACATATCCGAGTCCTTACCTCTTAGTATAGAAACATATCCCAGTCCTTACCTCTTGGGTATAGAACATATCCAGTCCTTACCCTACTTGGTATTAGAACATATCCAGTCCTTAACCTCGCTTTATTATAGAACATATCCCAGAGTCCCTTACCTCTTAGTATAGAATATCCATACGTCCATGTACCTCTCCTTTACCTACTTAGTATAGAACATCCAGTCCTTTACCTCTTGGTATAGAACTACATGTCCAGTCTTGGTATTTCCTCTTGGTGATACCTATTGGAATACATATCTCTATGTCCTTACCTCTTAGTATAGAAACATATCCAGTCATCTTACCTCTTGGCTTATAGAGAACCATATCCAGTCCTTACCTTTAGTATAGAACATATCCAGTCCTTTACCTCTGAGGTATAGAATCATATATATCCAGTTCCTTACCCTCTTTGTATAGAACATATCCAGTACCTTACACTATTAGTATAGAACATATCCAGTCCTTACCTCTTAGATATAGAACATATTCCCGTCCTTGACCTCTTAGTATAGCACATGTTCTGGTCGTCCTTTTACCTCTTAGTAATTGAAATATATCCGCAGTCCTTACATCGTAAGTATAGAAACATATCCAGTCCTTACCTCTTGGTATAGGAAACATATCCAGTCCTTACTTCTCTAGGGTAGAGACTAGAACATCCGTATCTCCTAACCTCCTTAGTATAGAACCATATCCAGTCCTTACCTCTTAGTATTGAACATATCCATGTCCTAACCTATTAGTATAGAACATATCCAGTCCCTTACCTCTTAGTATAGAATTATATCCAGGCACTATCCTCTTAGTTATTGAAACATATCCAACATTACCTCCTTGGTTACTAGTAAACCTATCCAAAGTCCTTATCATCGCTTAGTTACTTTAGGTAACATCATCAAGTCCTAACTTACTTAGTATTGATCATTATACAGTCCGTAACTTCAATAGTATTGAACATATTCAAGGTCCTTTATTCTTGGTAGTATAGAACATATCTCAAGTCCTAACCTCTTTTGTATAGAACATATCCTAGCTCTCTTACCTTCTTTGCTATAGATAACATTAACAGTCCTTTACATCTTTAGTATAGTCACATATCACACAGTCCTTATCCTCTTAGTTTAGAAAATATCCACGTCCTTACACTCTTAGTTTAGAACATATTCAGGTTCTAACCTCTTGGTATTAGAACATATCTCAGTCCTTCTACCTCTTGGTATAGGGGGTCCTTACCTCTTAGTATATGAGTGTTACATCCTTAGGGGGTATACATATAGTGTTACACCCTATAGGGTAATAAATAGTGTTACATCCCTAGGGGGTATATATAGTGTATAACATCCCTTAGGGGGTATATACCTATAGTGTTACATCCCTAGGGGGTTATATAGTTTTATAGATCCCATATCCAGTCCTTTAACCCTATAGGGGTATATATAACATATCCATCCTTAGGGGCTATATATAGTGTTACATCCTTACCAGGGGGTATATATAGTGTTATCCACCTTACTATCTAGGGTATATATATAGTGTTACATACCCTAGGGGGTATAGAATATATATCCTTACCTCTAGGGGGTATATATCATCCCTAGGGGGTTATCCATCCTATCCTTACCTCTAGGGGTATATAACATATCCATAGGGGGTATATATATATAGAACTATATCTTACCTCTTAGTAGTGTTACCCTATAGTATAGAACATATCCAGTCCTTATCTCATAGTATAAATTACATCCTAGGGGGTATATAACATATCCAGTCATACCTCTTAGTATATATATATACACCTTTACCTCTAGGGTATATATATATAATTACCTCTTGTATAGAACATACATCCCTTACCTCTTAGTATAGAACATATCCCTCCTTATTATAGAAGTCCATACCTTATAGTTACATATAGGGGGTATTATGATTATATGAACATACATGTTACCTCTTTATATAAACATATTAGTCCTTAATAAAATATGATAAGTGTATATTTAATCTAAACATGTTATATTTAATATTTAACCTGACTTGTATAGAATATACTGAGTCTTGTATTACCATACACCAGTAATATATATGAACATATCCAGTCCATGGAATATTTGTTTTACCTCTTAAATAACATATCCTTCCTTACCTTTGGGTATAAACATAATATATCATGACAGTCATATAGTATTAACTCTTTAGTACAAGAATATCCATCCACTATGTACATTATTAGGTCTAGTATAAACATATCCAGTCTTTAATTGTTTTTATTAGTACTTACAGTATCCACGTTGTAACCTCTCGGTATTTGATATCCAGATTTTACCTTGTATATAACATATCCAGAACTGCTTACTTTACTTTATACTTGTAGAGTATATCCATCTACATGAACCTCTTGTATAGAGTATAAATCCAGCGCTAAATTAGCGTGAACCTGAAATTGTGACCATAATAAGTAACTCATGTTAGTCCTATTCCTCGGAAGTTTTATACAAAACTAGACAACAACAGCGAAATGTTCAAAAGCCGTGCAATATAATCATCTCGAACGAGTTATAATATTAAGTTTCCATAAAAAATATACGTTTTAGATTCGTTTGGTTTCTTTCGTTTAGTTTCGTTTGCGTTTTGTTTCGTCGAGCGTTTTTCGTCGTTTAGTTTCGTTTGCGTTTCGTCAGCGTTTTTTCGTTTGCGTTTCGCGTTTTCGTTCGTTTGCGTTTTGATTCGATTGTAGTGTTTGCGTTCGTTTGCGTTTTGATTCGTTTTGGCTTTCGTTCGTTTGCGTTTGTGTGCGTTTGCGTTCCAATTCGTTTACCGGATGTTATTCATTGATATTTGATTAGGTATGGTTGACTGCGCATGTTATGGCTAAACTAAAAGTGGAGTCAAACGACGGTTTGTAGGCCGATAATTTACGTGTTCTGGACAATGTAGTAAATTACACAAAAATTTAAAAAAAAAATCCTTTTGTATATAGACATTAATTACATTTGATACATGTAACCTACACACATTGTTTGATAGTAAGGATCATTTGTATACCTTTCTGCAAGGTCTTATATAGTACTAGCTATACACGTGTATGTGCTACAGGGGGACAGGTACAATATACACTTGTAACACCCACGGGGCTCGATAAATTAAAGTGGACTAAAGGATTACAGACAGGTGTGAACTCACGCCACAGGACGCCGTACTGCTGGTCATAATATATATATAACTCACTGGTGCATACATTATAAAAAAATTATATCCGACTCATCACTGTTAGCATTGGATCACATTATTTTCTAGTGATACACACTATTCTAATAATAAAATAACACAATTAATAATATTCTAAAACCATCAACCATAAAAACGAATACTTTTTTTCTTTACATATTTTATGTGAAATGAAGAACGTACCGAAGTCAATAGATATCAAATCATAATTGACTTAAATATATATACTATATACATATATAGTCCAACACGAAATGACAGTTGATACATGTACATTCAACTGTATCTCTGTATTTACACGGTATTGGCCAATTGATATAATTGATCATGTATTTTATTGGTATGTTGAGTTTGTTAACAAAACACACGAGGAATAAAAACCATAGAGCTGGTTTTCTGTAATGACTAGAATAACACAAAATTGTTGTTTTTGTGGTATGCTTTGGTACATGTACATGCACGGGGTCACGTACGCGTATTATACATCGTAGCCTAAATAAACATGTGAGGGGCCGTGCGCGTCTGAGGCTATCAGTGAGCCATTGTTCATGGGTGACTGCACTTGACCAGGTGTGATACAAGTTGACACAAAATCAAAATATGCCGCTGTCAAATAACAAATGGTATAAATGAAAGCAGGTAAATCGAGAGGGGGAGTGGGGATGGAGAGGTAGTTAGATGTGTTGTACATGTGTTGTCCGTGATATATGATAATAAAGCAAATTTATATAAGATAAGACCCTCCAAATGGGTCGGGTAAATGCTACAGGTACAGTGTCCACATTGATATCTATATAACGGCCGGTACGGGGACCTCCTCTGGAGTTCATATATATATACATGTAATATATAACTACCTAACCGCTAGACCTAGGGTTTATACTTGCAGTTGCAAGTAGTAAACGTACATGTTCACAATACCTACACTAAAATAAGAAGTTCTTCTGAAAGTGTTTTCTTTTCTGAAACTGATAATTTCTATAAAACAGTACTAGTATGTGTGACAAATTCAGAGCAGACTTATAGATACTAGCATTGATTGAAGACTATTTGTACACATGCATCAGCAGCATGTTTTATAATTATTCCAAAAATCTCGCTTTATAAGTTAAAAAAAAAATGTATTAATGCTTGGATATATATATTTAATCACATACTTTTTATTGGTAATATATTTATAACAATTGCATATTTTCTAAGACAAAATATATTTTTTCATAAATGTAAATCGTATTAAATCAAAATTGCGAACGTATAAAATAGACATCGCTTTCAGAAAATGGATCACTAAGCTACCTGAAGTCCCGATCGACATTTATGATTGCATTCTGGTCTTCCGGTCACGCTTTCACTTCGTTTACGTTTTTCGTTTTTTCGTTTTTTTTCGTTTTGCGTTTAGCGCTTGACGAAACGCGTTTTTAATTTTTATACGCTATTTATTTTTTTTGTTTTGCGTTTTTTTTTTTTCGTTTGCGTTTTCGTTCGTTTTCGTTTAACATTTTGTTTGCGTTTTGCGTTTTCGCGCTCGTTTCGAGGGAATGTTAGACGCATTAAGTACTGTACACAAGTTATAGAATCCCCTTAGGGTTTTAGATAGTGTAATCCCATAGGGGGGGGGTATATATAGTGTTACACCTTAACTCCCTTACTAAATAATTAAATACTAGTTATTTTAATATACAATCATATATATATAGTGTTACATCCCTAGAGGTATATATATAGTGTTAATCCCTAGTTTATTTTAGTGTTAATCTTATATCCCTAGTGTATATGTATATAGTGTTAAAATCCCTAGGGGTAATATATAGTGTAATATGCCCTAGGGGATAGTATATAATAATAAATCCCTAAATATATATAATGTTACTTATAGTTATACACAGTATATATAGTGTTAATCCCTAGGGGGTATATATAGTGTTTACATCCCTAGGGGGTATGTTATATGTATATATCCTTAGGGGGTATTTATCCATGGTGTATACACAAACTAGGGGAGTATATATATAGTGTTATACATCCCTAATTAATATATAGGTTACATAATCCCTAATATATATGAGTGTTAGCCATCCCTAGGGGGGTATATATAGTGTTATAGGTAAGATATAAGTCTATATATAGTGTTACATCCCTAGGGGGTATATATAGTGTAATATCCCTATTTATATTTGTAATATCACTAGGGGTATATACAAGTATAAGTGTTTACATCCCTAGGGGGTATATATAGTTATATCCCTAGGGGGGTATATATAGTGTACACACATCCCATAGGGGATTATATACTAGTGTTAATAACCCTAGTGGGGGGTATATATAGTGTTACAACAATCCCTAGGGGTATTTATGGTTAGTACTGTTTATATCATGTATACACTAGGGGGTGTATATATAGGTGTAATATCCCTGGGGTACCATATATAGTACAAGGTTACATCCCTAGGGGGTATATATAGTGTTACATCCACTAGGGGAATTATATATATCAAAGTTATAACATCCCTAGGGGGTTTATATAGTGTTAATATCACCTGGGGGTCATTTCATATATATATAGTACACATCCCTAGGGGTATATATAGGACACAAATTTATATATATATGAATTTAAATCCCTAGTAATACAAAATATATTAGTGTTACATCCCTAGGGGGTATATACAAGAGTTATGACTTTAAATACTAGGGGTAAGTTATATAGTGTAATATCCCTAGGGGGTATATATAGTGACAGGAACATCCCTAGGGGGTATTAGTGTTACATCCCTAGGGGGTTCACAATATAGTATAGTGTTAATCTCACTGGGGTATATAGTATATAGGGTCACTTCCATAGGGGGTATATATAGGGTTACATACCTAGGAGCGGTATTTAGTGTTACATTCCCTAGGGGGTATATATAGTGTTATATCCCTAGGGGGTACCTATATAGGTACATACTAGGGGGTATATAGTGTGTTACATCCCTAGGGGGTTTATATAGTGTCACATCCCTAGGGGGTATATATAGTGTTACATCCCTAGGGGGTATATATATAGTGTTATATACATCCCTAGGGTATATATAGTGTTATATCCCTAGGGGGTATATATAGTGTTACATCCCTAGGGGGTATATATAGTGTTATATATCCTAGGGGGTATATATAGTGACACATCCCTAGGGGGTATATATAGTGTAATATCCCTAGGGGGTATATATAGTGTAATATCCCTAGGGGGGATTATATAGTGTTACATCCCTAGGGGGTATATATAGTGTTACATCCCTAGGGGGTATATATAGTGTATATATCCCTAGGGGGTATATATAGTGACACATCCCTAGGGGGTATATATAGTGACACATCCCTAGGGGGTATATATAGTGATACACATCCCTAGGGGGTATATAGAGTGTTATATCCCTAGGGGGTATATATAGTGTATATCCCTAGGGAGTATATATAGTGTAATATCCCTAGGGGGGTATAATATAGTGTTACACATCCCTAGGGGGTATATATATAGTGTTACATCCCTAGGGGGTATATATAGTGTAATATCCCTAGGGGGGTATATATAGTGTTACATCCCTAGGGGGTACCCAAATATAGTGTTATACCCTAGGGGGGTTATATATAGTGTTACATCCCTAGGGGGTATATACTCCCTATAGTGTTATATACCTAGGGGGTATATATAGTGTTACATCCCTAGGGGGTATATATAGTGTTATATCCCTAGGGGGTATATATAGTGTTACATCGCTAGGGGGTTTATATAGTGTTAAATCCCTAGGGGGTATATATAGTGTTACATCCCTAGGGGGTATTTATAGTGTTTTATTATATGACTGGTGCTTTTGCTGTATTTTGATTGGTCAATACGTTTCTCAGAAGTATTCATCAACTGCGATATCAACCCCGAAATTGGCGGCAAAAAGCACGCGAGGTTACTGGACTCAGCCCAGATACCTCTCGCGAGTCCAGTAACCTGTGTCAAAAATAGATCGAGAAAAACTCCCTTGAAATGTGACGTCATAATCACTTTTGACGTCAAGTCGTACCCAAATATAGCGTAACAGGAGTTTCCCTCATTCAATGACGTCAGGATAATCTATTGTGACGTCAATATTATAGTCGGCAACATATATGGCGGAAGGCAGCAAGTTTACTGTGATCAACTGCGATCAATTTATGGAAAACGTTCAAGAATGCCAGACGGGCTGCAGTTGATACAATATTCCAGTTCTACCAGTCTAAACCGTTAGCAAGAAGCATTTGGATATTTACCATATACTACATGTAATTGCTTTTGTAAACAGAAAGTTTGCAAATATCATCTTGTTTTTTTGTAGATTTTAAAGTCTTTTTGAAGAGTCGGGTTAATATCATGTAAGTGTCATATAATAAAACAGTTATCGACCTATTTTCAGGTGGATACGGTGAGTTATCAACCCTCGAAAATGATTTAACCCTCGGCCTCCGGCCTCGGGATATATCACTTACTCGGGTTGATAACTCACCGTATCAACCTGAAAATAGGTCAATAATTGTATAATATACCTAGGGGGTATATATAGTGTTACATCCCCAGGGGGTATATATAGTGTTACATCCCTAGGGGGTATATATAGTGTTACATCCCTAGGGGGTATATATAGTGTTACATCCCTAGGGGGTATATATAGTGTTATATACCTAGGGGGTATATATAGTGTCACATCCCTAGGGGGTATATATAGTGTCACATCCCTAGGGGGTATATATAGTGACACATCCCTAGGGGGTATATATAGTGTTACATCCCTAGGGGGTATATATAGTGTTATATCCCTAGGGGGTATATATAGTGTTACATCCCTAGGGGGTATATATAGTGTTACATCCCTAGGGGGTATATATAGTGTTACATCCCTAGGGGGTATATATAGTGTTACATCCCTAGGGGGTATATATAGTGTTACATCCCTAGGGGGTATATATAGTGTTACATCCCTAGGGGGTATATATAGTGTTACATCCCTAGGGGGTATATATAGTGTTACATCCCTAGGGGGTATATATAGTGTTACATCCCTAGGGGGTATATATAGTGTCACATCCCTAGGGGGGGTGTCCAGGGGGGTATATATAGTGTTACATCCCTAGGGGGGTATATATAGTGTTACAATCCCTAGGGGGTATAGGGGGTATATATAGTGTTACATCCCTATGGGTATATATATATATATGTGTTTACATCCCTAGGGGGTATATATAGTGTTACATCCCTAGGGGGTTATATATAGTGTTACATCCCTAGGGGGTATATATAGTGTTACATCCCTAGGGGGTATATATAGTGTTACATCCCTAGGGGGTATATATAGTGTTACATCCCTAGGGGGTATATATAGTGTTATATCCCTAGTTATACATCCCTAGGGGGTATATATAGTGTTACATCCCTAGGGGGTATATATAGTGTTACATCCCTAGGGGTTATATAGTGTTACATCCCTAGGGGTATATATAGTGTTACATCCCTAGGGGGTATATATAGTGTTACATCCCTAGGGGTGATATAGTGTACATCCAGGGTATATATAGTGACACATCCCTAGGGGGTATATATAGTGTTACATCCCTAAGGGGTATATATAGTGTTACATCCCTAGGGGGTATATGTTATACAAATATTTCATGGTTTACTGTGCTTTAGTTCATAATATTTAACCCGAGGTGAGTGTAATCAACAAATGTTATATTGTACGAGGCCAAAGGCTGAGTGCAATATAACATTTGTTAATTACCATCACCGAGGGGTAAATATTATGAACTAGAGCACAGTAACCATGGAATATTTGTTTTATTACATAATCACTTTTTCAGTTGAATATTTTTTATAAAACGAATACGACAAAACGAATACGACAATCACTTAACAAAATCATCAACAAAGTACAGTACGGAAAAAACTTAATATCCTATTGAAGATTGACGTATAGCCCACGTACGTCACGTTGTAACTCCGGTTTGGATGTCTTATTGTCTATTTTCACATTATTAGACCTGCTTGCAGCTTTACTCGGTACAGTAAACATCTACATGACGTGCTTGATTCGAGATCTATAAATCCAGCGCTAAATTGAGCGTGAACCTTTGTGACGTCATAATAACGTAACTCACTGTTACTCGCAATTCCTCGGAAGTTTTATACAAAACTAGACAACAACAGCGAGGTGTTCCTAAAGCCGTGCAATATAACATCTCGAACCGTGTGATATAACGTTTCCATGGAAGCATACAATATAACTTCGAACAGTGCAATATAACAAGGTTTTATTGAACGGTCGGTGTAATAGTCGAAAATATTATATTTCTTCATATATAGATTGGTGTAAACAAATTATGTAATAAAGTGTTATATCCCTAGGGGGTATATATAATGTTATAACCCTAGGGGATATATACAGTACTTAATGCGTCTAACATTCCCTCAAACGCGTTTTAGATTCGTTTGCGTTTCTTTCGTTTAGTTTCGTTTGCGTTTTGTTTCGTCGAGCGTTTTTCGTTTGCGTTTCGCGTTTTCGTTCGTTTGCGTTTTGATTCGATTTCGTTTGCGTTCGTTTGCGTTTTGATTCGTTTTGGCTTTCGTTCGTTTGCGTTTGTGTGCGTTTGCGTTCCAATTCGTTTACCGGATGTTATTCATTGATATTTGATTAGGTATGGTTGACTGCGCATGTTATGGCTAAACTAAAAGTGGAGTCAAACGACGGCGTAGGCCGATAAATTTACGTGTTCTGGACAATGTAGTAAACATACACAAATAAGTTAAAAAAAATCCTTTTGTATATAGACATTAATTACATTTGATACATGTAACCTACACACATTGTTTGATAGTAAGGATCATTTGTATACCTTTCTGCAAGGTCTTATATAGTACTAGCTATACACGTGTATGTGCTACAGGGGGACAGGTACAATATACACTTGTAACACCCACGGGGCTCGATAAATTAAAGTGGACTAAAGGATTACAGACAGGTGTGAACTCACGCCACAGGACGCCGTACTGCTGGTCATAATATATATATAACTCACTGGTGCATACATTATAAAAAAATTATATCCGACTCATCACTGTTAGCATTGGATCACATTATTTTCTAGTGATACACACTATTCTAATAATAAAATAACACAATTAATAATATCTCAACCATAAAACGAATACTTTTTTTACATATTTTATGTGAAATTAAGAACGTACCGAAGTCAATAGATATCAAATCATAATTGACTTATATATATATGACAGTTGATACATGTACATTCAGCTGTATCTCTGTATTTACACGTATTGGCCATTGATATAATTGATCGTGTATTTTATTGGTATGTTGATGTAACAAAACACACGAAGAATAAAACACCATATAGCTGGTTTTCTGTAATGACTAGAATAACACAAAATTGTTGTTTTTGTGGTATGCTTTGGTACATGTACATGCACGGGGTCACGTACGCGTATTATACATCGTAGCCTAAATAAACATGTGAGGGGCCGTGCGCGTCTGAGGCAATCAGTGAGCCATTGTTCATGGGTGACTGCACTTGACCAGGTGTGATACAAGTTGACACAAAATCAAAATATGCCGCTGTCAAATAACAAATGGTATAAATGAAAGCAGGTAAATCGAGAGGGGGAGTGGGGATGGAGAGGAAAAGAGTGTTGTACATGTGTTGTTCGTGAATTATAAAGCAAATTTGTATAAGACCTCCAAATGGGTCGGGTAAATGCTACAGGTAAGTGTCCACATTGATATCTATATAACGTGTACGGGGACATATATATACATGTAATATATAACTACCTAACCGCTAGACCTAGGGTTTACACTTGCAGTAGTCAAACGTACATGTTCACAATACCTACACTAAAATAAGAAGTTCTTCTGAAATGTTTTCTTTTCTGAAACTGATAATTTCTATAAAACAGTACTAGTATGTGTGACAAATTCAGAGCAGACTTATAGATACTAGCATTGATTGAAGACTATTTGTACACATGCATCAGCAGCATGTTTTATAATTATTTTTAAAATCTCGCTTTATAAGTTAAAAAAATGTATTAATGCTTGGATATATATACGTAATCACATATTTATTGGTAATATATTTATAACAATTGCATATTTTCTAAGACAAGATATATTTTTCATAATGATAAATCGTATTAAATCAAAATTGCGAACGTAAAATAGACATCGCTTTCAGAATCTGGATCACTAAGCTACTGAAGTCCCGATCGACATTTATGATTGCATTCTGGTCTTCCGGTCACGCTTTCACTTCGTTTACGTTTTTCGTTTTTCGTTTGCATTTTTCGTTTTGCGTTTAGCGCTTGACGAAACGCGTTTTTCATTTTACGCTATTTGTTTTTTGTTTGCGTTTTTCTTTTTTCGTTTGCGTTTTCGTTCGTTTTCGTTTAACATTTTGTTTGCGTTTTGCGTTTCGCGCTCGTTTCGAGGGAATGTTAGACGCATTAAGTACTGTATAGTGGTATATCCCTAGGGGGTTTATATAGTGTAATATCCCTAGGGGGGGTATATATAGTGTTACATCCCTAGGGGGTATATATAGTGTAATATCCCTAGGGGGTATATATAGTGTTACATCCCTAGGAGGTATATATAGTGTTATATCTCTAGGGGATATATATAGTGTTATATCTCTAGGGGGTATATATAGTGTAATATCCCTAGGGGGTATATATAGTGTAATATCCCTAGGGAGTATATATAGTGTCCACATCCCTAGGGAGTATATATAGTGTTAAATCCCTAGGGGGTATATATAGTGTTATATCCCTAGGGGGTATATATAGTGTTACATCCCTAGGGGGTATATATAGTGTTATATCCCTAGGGGGTATATATAGTGTAATATCCCTAGGGGGTATATATAGTGTTACATCCCTAGGGGGTTTATATAGTGTTATATCCCTAGGGGGTATATATAGTGTTAAATCCCTAGGGGGTATATATAGTGTTAATATCCCTAGGGAGTATATATAGTGTTATATCCCTAGGGGGTATATATAGTGTTATATCCCTAGGGGGTATATATAGTGTTATATCCCTAGGGGGTATATATAGTGTTACATCCCTAGGGGGTATATATAGTGTTACATCCCTAGGGGGTATATATAGTGTTATATCCCTAGGGGGTATATATAGTGTTACATCCCTAGGGGGTATATATAGTGTTACATCCCTAGGGGGTATATATAGTGTTACATCCCTAGGGGGTATATATAGTGTTACATCCCTAGGGGGTATATATAGTGTTATATCCCTAGGGGGTATATATAGTGTTATATCCCTAGGGGGTATATATAGTGTTATATCCCTAGGGGGTATATATAGTGTTAAATCCCTAGGGGGTATATATAGTGTGTTACATCCCTAGGGGGTTTATATAGTGTTATATCTCTAGGGGGTATATATAGTGTAATATCCCTAGGGGGTATATTTAGTGACACATCCCTAGGGGGTATATAAAGTAGTGTTTACATCCCTAGGGGGTTATATAGTGTTACATCCTAGGGGGTATATATAGTGTATATCCCTAGGGGGTATATATAGTGTAATATCCCTAGGGGGTATATATAGTGACACATCCCTAGGGGGTATATATAGTGTTACATCCTAGGGGGTATATATAGTGTTATATCCCTAGGGGGGGTATATATAGTGTTACATTCCCTAGGGGGTATATATAGTGTAACATCCCTAGGGGGTATATTATAGTGTTAATCATCCCTAGGGGGTTATATATAGTAGTGTTATATCCCTAGGGGGTATATATAGTGTTACATCCCTTAGGGGGTATATATAGTGTTACATCCCTAGGGGGTATATATAGTGTTACATCCCTAGGGGTATATATATAGTGTTACAACATCCCTAGGGGGTATATATAGTGGTTACATCCCTAGGGGGGTATATATAGTGTTACATCCCTAGGGTATATATAGTGTTACATCCCTAGGGGGTATATATAGTGTTTACATCCCTAGGGGGTATATATAGTGTTACATCCCTAGGGGGTATATATAGTGTTAATATCCCTAGGGGGTATATATAGTGTTAATCCCTAGGGGGGTATATATAGTGTTACATCCCTAGGGGGTAATATATAGTGACACATCCCTAGGGGGTATATATAGTGTTACATCCCTAGGGGGTATATATAGTGTTACATCCCTAGGGGGTGTATATATAGTGTTACATCCCTTGGGGGTATATATAGTGTTACATCCCTAGGGGGTATATATAGTGTAATACATCCCTGACAAGGGGTATATATAGTGTTTACATATCCCTAGGGGGTATATATAGTGTTACATCCCTAGGGGTTATATATATAGTGTTATATCCCTAGGGGTATATATATAGTGTAACATCCCTAGGGGGTATACTATAATTAGTGTTACATTTCCCTAGGGGGTATATAATAGTGGTAATCTATCCCTAGGGGGTATATTATAGTGTTTATAAATCCCTAGGGGGTATATATAGTGTTACACCAGTCCCTATGGGTTATATATATTGTTACAAAAAATCCCTAGGGGTTTATATATAGTGTTACATCCCTATGGGGGTAGATAATAGCATGTTACATATCCCTAGGGGGTATATATATAGTGTTATATCCCTAGGGGGTAAATATAGTGGTTACATCCCTAGGGGGTATATATAGTGTATACATATCCCTATGGGGTATATATAGTAGTGTTATAATGGCTAGGGGGTAATATATATAGTGTTACATCCCCTAGGGGGTATACTATAGTGTTTACATATCCCTAGGGGGATAATATATAAGTCTGTTAATATCCCTAGGGGGGTATAATATAGTGTATTATATCCCTAGGGGGTATATATAGTGGTTATAATCTCATATCCCTGGTGGGAATATATAGTGTTATACATCCCTAGGGGGTATAATTTATAATCAGTGTTAATAATCCCTAGAGTGGGAAAATATATAGTGTTACATATCTCTAGGGTGTATATATATAGTGTCATCCACAATAACCCCTAGTGGTATTATATACGGGTGTCTATATCCCTAGGGGGAATATATAGTGTAATAACCCTAGGGGGGTATATATAGTGTTATATCACTAGTGGGTATATATAGTGTTATATACATCCCTAGGGGTATATATAGTGTTATAATCCCAAGGGGGTTATATATAAAGTAGTGATATATTCCCAAGGGGGAATAAATATAGTGGTTACAATCCCTAGGGGTATATATATGTGTAGAAATCCCTAGGGGGGTTTATATAGTAGTGTCACATCCCTAGGGGTATATATATTGGTTTAATATCCCGTAAGGGGAATATATAGTATGATATATCTCTAGTCCCGAGGGGTATATATAGTGATCACATCCCTAGGGGGTATATATAGTGTACATATCCCTAGGGGGGATATATAAAAGTATTTACATCCTAGGGTTATATAGTGTTACATCCCTAGGGGGGTATATATAGTGTCACACAATCCCTAGGAGGTTATATATAGTGTAATAATCCTGGGGGGTATAAATATAAGTATGTTATATCCCTTAAAGGGGGTATATCTATAGTGTAATATATCCCTAGGGTGTATATATAGTGTTACATCCCTAGGGGTATCAATATTTATAGTGTTACTATCTCTATGGGGTATATATAGTGTTCAAATCCCTAGGAGGGTATATTACTAGTGTACATCATATTCCCAAGGGGGAATAATAAATGTGTTATAACTTCTAAAGTGGGTAAATATAGTGTGTACATCCCTAGGGGTGTATATATAAGTGGTAATTATCCCTAGGGGGGCTAATATATAGTGTTACATCCCCTAGGGGGTATATATAGTGTTACATCCCTAGGGTGTATATATAGGTGTTACATCCTAGGGGTGTATATATATAGTGTTACATCCCTAGGGGGTATATATATAGTGTTACAATCCCTCGGGGGTATATACTAGTGTAATATCCCTAGGTGGGGTATATATAGTGTGATTATCCCTAGGGGGTATATATTAGTGTTACATCCCTAGGGGTGTATAATATAGTTTAACATCCCTAGGGGGGTATAATATAGTGTAATATCCCAATGGGGTAATATATAGTTGTCAAATTCCTAGGGGGTATAGTAATAGTGTCACATCCATAGGGGGTATATATAATTGTCAATACAACCCTAGGGGGTATAAATAGTGTATACATCCCTAGGGGGTATAACTATAGTGGTTCACATCCCTAGGGTGGTATAAAGAGTGTTACATCCCTTGTGGTTACAAATATAGTGTAATATCCCGAATGGGGTATATAAATTGTTATACTCCCTAGGGGTATATAAAAATTCGTAACATCCCTAGGGGGTATATAGAAGTGTTAAATCCCAAGGGGTATAAATAGTGTAATATTCCCTAGGGGGTTGTATATAGTGTTATGTCCCTAGGGTGTTAGTTATAGTCGTAATATCCCCTAGGGGGTAAATAGAGTGTTAAATCCCTATTGGGTATAAATAGTGTTAATATCCCTAGGGGAATATAAATGGAGTGTACCTCCCAAGGGGGATCTATATAGTGTTCTATCCCTAGGGTGTTATATATAGTGTAATATCGTCTAGGGAGGTATCTATATAGTGAGTAATATCCCTAGGGGGTATATATAGGTGTTACATTCCCTAGGAGGTAATATATAGTATTCACATCCCTAGGGGACTATGTAGAGTGTTTACCAACCACCCAAGGGGGTATATAAAGTGTCACATCCCTTGGGGGTATTATATGATTTTATTCCCTTAGGGGGTTATATAGTGTCAATCCCTAGGGGGTATTTAGATGTTATATCCTAGGGGGTATATATAGTGTAATATCCCTAGGGGGTATATATAGTGTTAACATCCCTAGGGGGTATACCAACTGGTATATACAGTATAATATCCCTAGGGGGTATATACCTATGTTATATCCTCCATTATTTATATAGTGTAAATCCCTAGGGGGTATATTAGGTGTTAAAATCCCTAGTACTACAGTTACCATTATATATAGGGGGTATATATAACATCCCTAGGGGTATATATAGTGTTATATCCCTAGGGGGTATATATAGTGTTATCCTATCTCTAGGGGGTATATATATAGTGTAATATCCCTAGGGGGGTATATATAGTTACATCCCTATATTATCCTCACATTAGGGGGTATATATACAGTATTGAAGTCCATCCCTAGGGGGTATATAAGTGTTACTTCCCCAGTTACATATTATTTCCTCCATTGTTAAAACAATCCTATACAGTAGTGGAAATCCCAGAAGGGGGTATAATATTTACCATTATATCCTCCATTAAATTATAAAAAGTTCCACAAATCCTCTACATATATATCCTACTTACATGGCCTGTTGGAGTCCCCCATTTATTTCCTCCATTTATAAAACAATCTTGGCGTACTTTAGGTACCATTATAAGAACAGTCCATAACATCCAGTCAGTACTATAAAACAGTCCTTACAGTGGCCAGAGTCCCACAGAGACAGTACGCCTGTTACCATTATTCCTCATTATAAAACAATATCTTATTTACAGTAGGGAAGTCCTGAGAACAGTTTACCATTTATCCTCCATTATAAAACAATCTTTTACAGTAGGGAAGTAAAGACAGAACAGTTACCATTATATCCTCCATTATAAAACAATCCTATACAGTAGGGAAGTCCCCAGAACATTACCATTATATCCTCCATTATAAAACAATCCCATAGCAATTAAGGGAAGTCCCCAGAACAGTTACCATTATATCCATCCATTATACTTCAATCCTCTGTACAGTAGGAAGTCCCCTTTAACAGTTACCATTATATCCCTCCATTATAAAACAATCCTTACAGTAGGGAAGTCCCCAGAACAGTTACCATTATATCCTCCATTATAAAACAATCCTATACAGTAGGGAAGTCCCGGTCAGTTACCATTATACACTCATTATTACCATTAGTAAAATTGGCATTACCATGTCCATTATAGGTAACACAATCCTATACAGTAGGAAGTCCCCAGAACAGTTACCATTATATCCTCCATTATAAAAACAATCCTATACAGTAGGGAAGTCCCCAAACAGTTACCATTATATCCTCCATTATTAAAAACAATACATATAGTAGGAAGTCCCCAGAACAGTTACCATTATATCCTCCATTATAATAACAATCCTTACAGTAAGGAAGTCCCCCAGAACAGTTACTTACCATATATATCCTCCATTACCAAAACAATGAAACAATCCTACTTACAGTAGGGAAGTCCCCACAACAGTTACCATTATATCCTCCATTATAAAACAATCCTATACAGTAGGGAAGTCCCCAAACAGTTACCATTATTATATCCTCCATTATAAAACAATCTATACAGTAGGAAGTCCCAGAACAGTCCCCAGAACAGTTACCATTATACTCCATCCATGAACAGTTACCATTATAATTATAAAACAATCCTATACAGTAGGGAAGTCCCCAGAACAGTTACCATTATTTCCTCCATTATAAAACAATCCTATACAGTAGGGAAGTCCCCAGAACAGTTACCATTATATCTTTCCTCCATTATAAAAAAACAATCCTATACAGTAGGGAAGTCCCCAGAACAGTACCATTATGTTCCTCCATAGGGACATCCTGAATTATAAAAACAATCCTATACAGTTAGGGAAGTCCCCAGAACAGTTACCATTATTCCTCCATTATAAAACAATCCTATACAGTAGGGAAGTCCCAGAACAGTTACCATTATTTCCTCCAAATTATAAAACAATCCTATACAGTAGGAAGTCCCCCAGATTTGGCCATTAGTTAATTATTAATCAATCCATTATAAAACTAAAGATGAAGTCATCCCCATAACAGTTACCATTATTCCTCCGTGTTATAACACAGTCCCCAGTCAGGAAGTCCCCAGAACACTGGTTTAAATTCCTCCATTATAAAACAATCCTATACAGTAGGGAAGTCCCCAGAACAATTTCCTCCATTATCAAATAAGGCTTCTTCTACATAGGGAATGTCAGTCAACCACCTCCATTATAAAACAATTCCTCTAGTAGGAAGTCCCCAGAACAGTACCATTATTCCTCCATTATAAAACAATCCCTATTAGTAGGGAAGTCCCCAGAACAGTTACCATTATATCCTCCATTAAAAAAATTTAATCTATATACATACATTATAGTCCAGGGCATAGAAGTCCCCAGTAGTTACCATTATATCCTCCATTATAAAAAACAATCCTATAAGTAGGGAAGTCCCCAGAACAGTTACCATTATTCCATTATAAAACATCCTACTAGGGAAGTCCAGTTGATGGTAAGAAAAAACAATTTTTAAGTTCATGGTTGCTAGGTTCCCCAGTTTGCTGTAATTACATTAGGTTCCTTAGTAAAAAACAGTACAGTAGGGAAGTCCCCAGAAAGTTACCATTTATGCTTGTTACAGTTGCTGAAATCAATGGTTGCTTGGTACACAGTAGGGAAGTCCCCAGAACAGGTCCCCAGAACAGTTACCATTATTTCCTCCATTATAAAACAATCCTATACAGTAGGGAAGTCCCCAGAACAGTTACCATTATATCCTCCATTATAAAACAATCCTATACAGTAGGGAAGTCCCCAGAACAGTTACCATTATTTCCTCCATTATAAAACAATCCTACAGTAATGGAAGTCCCCAGAACAGTTGCAGAAGGCCAGTTGCTACCATTTTCCTCCATTATAAAACAATCCTATACAGTAGGCTGTAAGTCCCCAGAACAGTTAGCCATTTGTTGCTTAAAATCCTATACAGTAGTATAAAGTCCCCATCCATTTACCATCAATATCCTCCATTATAAAACAATTTTAGTAGAGTAGGAAAGTCCTTGATTAACAGTTACCCATTATATCCTCCATTATAAAACAATCCTATCCTGTACAATAGGGAAAGTCCCCCAGAAACAGTTTACCTTACCATTTATTCCTCCATTACAGTTAAAACAATCCTTGCTTAGGGAAGTCCCCAGAACAGTTACTTATCATACCTCCATATAAAACAATTACAGTAGGAGAAGTCCCCAGTAAATGGTTGCTTGGATACAATTGCTACCAGTATTATGGTTAATTGGTTTCAGTTGTTATAGTCAATCCTATACAGTAGGGAAGTCCCCAGAACACTTCTTCAGTTACTCTGATTCATATCCTCCATGATATAGAAATCCAAGCCTCCTGTTACAGTAGGGAGGTCACCCCCATCACTTTACACTGACATTATCCAGTCCCAGGTTTGTAAGTCCATTAACATTAAAACACATGTCTTCATTATAGCCAAGTCCACTGGGGCAGAAGACACACTTTGTAGTCTGGGGCTGAAAACAGAGATACAGATAGAATCAAATCCCAGACAGTTAGGAAAAACAAAAACATCCTTATACTAGTGGAAGTCAGAACAACTTCATAAATGGGGTAACAATTATAAATTTAGTAAATCAAGCCAAGTTACCATATATCCTTTATCATTAAACAGAGCTAATCCTACTAAACAGTAGGAGTCCCCAACAGTCTCAATACAGTTAGACTTAATAAAACTGTGTGACATTACAGACAAATAAAAAAATACAAACTTAGAGACCAGTAATTAGAGTGACATTTTTGAGGTCCCCTCACATTTTCCTCCATTGGGAAGTCCATTGAGGGAAACATCCTATACAGCCAGGGAAGTTACAGTCAGATGCCAGTTAACCATTAGGAGTTACCACAAAAACACTAAAGGGTACTGGTTAGAAGACCCGCCCAGTAATAACCCTTGTTAAAACAGTGTGTATACACAATAGGGGCCATCACCCCACACTGGGGGGTCGGTTGTACGGTCATAAGTCAGGTCACGTGCGTGGGCTCATCGGCATAGCAACCAATCTGTATTCCTGAATCTGCACCTATAGGCAGAAAGAAATACATTTATAATGATCACATTATTTTAATAGAAATGGATAATCAAAACTTTACAAGGCTTGATATCTTAATGCTTTAACAGTCATGAATGAATACTGAATCCAATTTTAAAACCAAGTGAGACAAGAAGTCTTCTTAAAGCCAGAATTATCGTTTTACCAGTTCCATATTATTTAAGTTCAGGACAAAAAATTCATAATAAAAATTGGGAGACATGATTTCCTAATTCAAACTCCACTCTCCCTTATAATACAAGTAATTTTTGTTTGTTGTACCAGCTGATTGAAGTTAAGGTAATAGTTTGACACCTGCTTGTTAATTTATAGGAACGTTTGATTCCTATCAAACCGCAGCCAACCCAAACCAAAACTAATTATGACAAAGGTCTAGACTTGTATCTTTTAATACTATAGATTACCCTGCGGACAACCATTGTTTTCCAAACAGCGTGTTTGTGTGATTATGGATGTGGTAGGGCAACCGGCCACAACTCGTTACAAACTAGGGCCTTTTAGATAGAGATAACTTCAAGTCATGTTTCATCGACAGAGGTTCTGTTCCCCAGTTTAGCATCAAAAGTCTACTGCCAATAAAAGCATTAAAGCTCAGCTATCACAAGGGTCCTGACGGCCATTGAAGTACGCTTCCTTAACATACTAGTCCACTAACATTTATATTGTCTGTCCTGCGATTCAAAATATAATTTGAAAAAATTATTCTATGTACACAATAAGTACAAATACTAACATATATTTTTACTACTTGCTCTTGAATCTAAATAAACAAGCCTGAATAAGACAGTATCTTGATTCATTTCAAGTACATATAACTTTAGCCAGGATATTCTATTCAATTACCAAAAATTAATGAATTTCTGGTGAACTAGGTTACTGTAAGCCAACTTTCTTTTGCCACTACTAACTTTAGTGATTTCCATTTCAAATAAGTTGGTGAAGATTAATATTTGCGGATTAAATAATCGAATGGAAATTCAGATCATGGAGATAAATTTTTGTCAATTTTCATATATATATGGATCATGGAAAATCACCCAAAGTTAAATTGTATGCAAAAAGAAAATTACAAATATTCCTCATAAATCTTTACATTATCTTCCCCGAGACCAGATACCATTATATCCACCATTATAAAACAAAACAATCCTTATACAGTAGAGAAGGTCCCCAGGAACAAGTTACCATATATCCACCATTATAAAACAATACTATAGCAGTATGGAAGGTCCCCCAGAACAGTTAACCATTATATATAAACAACTCCTATTATTAAAACCATTATATCCTCCATTATAAAACAATCCTATACAGTAGAGAAGTCCCCAGAACATTTACCATTATATCCTCCATTATTCCATATAAAACAATCCTTTACAGTAAGGAAGTCCCAGAACAGTTTACCATTATTAAATGCCTTATATATCCAATCCATATAGTAAAACAATCCTATACACAGCTAGAGAAGTCCCCCAGAACGGTGCACGCATTATAAATTGCTCCATTATAGAAACATTCCTATACAGTAAAGAAGTCCACAGAACAGTATACCATTATTTCCCCAGAACAGTTATAAAACAATCCCTAGAACATTTACCAGAAGTCCACAGAACATAACCAATATATCCAATCCATTATAAAACAATCGCTATACATTAGGGAAGTCCCCAGACCAGAACAGTAACCATTATTATCCTGCCATTATAAAACAATCCTAATATTACAGTAGAAGGATAGTCCACAGAACAGTTCACCATTATATCCTCCATTATAAAAAACAATCCGTATACAGTAGAGGAAGTCCCCCATAACAGTTAACCCATTTAATATCCTCCATTTATAAAACAATCCTATACAGTAGATCAGGATAGTCCAGCAGAACATTTACCATTATATCCTCCATTATAAAACAATCCTGATACAGTAGAGAGGGGGGTCCCCCAGAACAGTTACCATTATTCCTCCATTATAAAACAATCCTATACAGTAGAAGTCCCACAGAACAGTTACCATTATTTCCTCCATTATAAAACAATCCTATACAGTAGGGAAGTTCCCCAAGAACATTAGTCACCATTATTTCCTCCATTAATAAAACAATTCCTTTACAGTAGGAGAAGTCCCCAGAACAGTTACTATTATATCCTCCATTATAAAACAATCCTTTACAGTAGAGAAGTCCCCAGAACAGTTACCATTATATCCTCCATTATAAAAACAATCCTAGTACAATAGAGAAGTCCCCAGAACAGTTACCATTATATCCTCCATTATAAAACAATCCAATTACAGTAGGGGAAGTCCCCAGAACAGTTACCATTATATCCTCCATTATAAAACAATCCTTTACAGTAGGGAAGTCCCCAGAACAGTTACCATTATTAATCCTCCATTATAAAACAATCCTATAGTAAGGGAAGTCCCCAGAACAGTTTACCATTATATCCTCCATTATAAAACAATCCTGATACAGTAGGGAAGTCCCCAGAACAGTTACCATTATATCCCTCCATTATAAAACAATCCTATACAGTAGGGAAGTCCCCAGAACAGTTACCATTATTTCCTCCATTATTAAAAACAATCCTTTACAGTAGGGAAGTCCCCAGAACAGTTACCATTATTTCCTCCATTTATAAAACAATCCTATACAGTAGGGAAGTCCCCAGAACAGTTACCATTATTTCCTCCATTATAAAACAATCCTATACAGTAGGGAAGTACGCTCAGCCCTCAGAACAGTTACCATTATATCCTCCATTATAAACAAATCCTTTAACAGTAGAGAAGTCCCCAGAACAGTTACCATTATTTCCTCCATTATAAAACCAATCCTATACAGTAGGGAAGTCCCCAGAACAGTTACCATTATGATCCTCCATTATAAAACAATCCTATACAGTAGGGAAGTCCCCAGAACAGTTACCATTATATCCTCCATTATAAAACAATCCTATACAGTAGGGAAGTCCCCAGAACAGTTACCATTATTTCCTCCATTATAAAACAATCCTATACAGTAGGGAAGTCCCCAGAACAGTTACCATTATATCCTCCATTATAAAACAATCCTATACAGTAGGGAAGTCCCCAGAACAGTTACCATTATATCCTCCATTATAAAACAATCCTATACAGTAGGGAAGTCCCCAGAACAGTTACCATTATTTCCTCCATTATAAAACAATCCTATACAGTAGGGAAGTCCCCAGAACAGTTACCATTATATCCTCCATTATAAAACAATCCTATACAGTAGGGAAGTCCCCAGAACAGTTACCATTATTTCCTCCATTATAAAACAATCCTATACAGTAGGGAAGTCCCCAGAACAGTTACCATTATTTCCTCCATTATAAAACAATCCTATACAGTAGGGAAGTCCCCAGAACAGTTACCATTATATCCTCCATTATAAAACAATCCTATACAGTAGGGAAGTCCCCAGAACAGTTACCATTATATCCTCCATTATAAAACAATCCTATACAGTAGGGAAGTCCCCAGAACAGTCACCATTATTTCCTCCATTATAAAACAATCCTATACAGTAGGGAAGTCCCCAGAACAGTTACCATTATATCCTCCATTATAAAACAATCCTATACAGTAGGGAAGTCCCCAGAACAGTTACCATTATATCCTCCATTATAAAACAATCCTATACAGTAGGGAAGTCCCCCAAACAGTTACCATTATATCCTCCATTATAAAACAATCCTATACAGTAGGAAGTCCCCAGAACAGTTACCATTATATCCTCCATTATAAAACAATCCTATACAGTAGGGAAGTCCCCAGAACAGTTACCATTATATCCTCCATTATAAAACAATCCTATACAGTAGGGAAGTCCCCAGAACAGTTACCATTATTTCCTCCATTATAAAACAATCCTATACAGTAGGGAAGTCCCCAGAACAGTTACCATTATTTCCTCCATTATAAAACAATCCTATACAGTAGGGAAGTCCCCAGAACAGTTACCATTATTTCCTCCATTATAAAACAATCCTATACAGTAGGGAAGTCCCCAGAACAGTTACCATTATATCCTCCATTATAAAACAATCCTATACAGTAGGGAAGTCCCCAGAACAGTTACCATTATATCCTCCATTATAAAACAATCCTATACAGTAGGGAAGTCCCCAGAACAGTTACCATTATATCCTCCATTATAAAACAATCCTATACAGTAGGGAAGTCCCCAGAACAGTTACCATTATATCCTCCATTATAAAACAATCCTATACAGTAGGGAAGTCCCCAGAACAGTTACCATTATATCCTCCATTATAAAACAATCCTATACAGTAGGGAAGTCCCCAGAACAGTTACCATTATATCCTCCATTATAAAACAATCCTATACAGTAGGGAAGTCCCCAGAACAGTTACCATTATATCCTCCATTATAAAACAATCCTATACAGTAGGGAAGTCCCCAGAACAGTTACCATTATATCCTCCATTATAAAACAATCCTATACAGTAGAGAAGTCCCCAGAACAGTTACCATTATATCCTCCATTATAAAACAATCCTATACAGTAGGGAAGTCCCCAGAACAGTTACCATTATATCCTCCATTATAAAACAATCCTATACAGTAGGGAAGTCCCCAGAACAGTTACCATTATTTCCTCCATTATAAAACAATCCTATACAGTAGGGAAGTCCCCAGAACAGTTACCATTATATCCTCCATTATAAAACAATCCTATTACAGTAGGGAAGTCCCCAGAAACAGGTTACCATTATATCCTCCATTATAAAACAATCCTATACAGTAGGGAAGTCCCCAGAACAGTTACCATTATATCCTCCATTATAAAACAATCCTATACAGTAGAGAAGTCCCCAGAACAGTTACCATTATATCCTCCATTATAAAACAATCCTATACAGTAGGGAAGTCCCCAGAACAGTTTACCATTATTTCCTCCATTATAAAACAATCCTTATACAGTAGAGGAAGTCCCCAGAACAGTTACCATTATTTCCTCCATTATAAAACAATCCTTTACAGTAGGGAAGTCCCCAGAACAGTTACCATTATATCCTCCATTATAAAACAATCCTATACAGTAGGAAAGTCCCCAGAACAGTTACCATTATATCCTCCATTATAAAACAATCCTATTACAGTAGGGAAGTCCCCAGAACAGTTACCATTATTTCCTCCATTATAAAACAATCCTATACAGTAGGGAAGTCCCCAGAACAGTTACCATTATTTCCTCCATTATAAAACAATCCTTTACAGTAGAGAAGTCCCCAGAACAGTTACCATTACCTATAAATAATGGAAGTCCAATATTTACCATTATAAAACAATCCTATACAGTAGGGAAGTCCCCCAGAACGGGTTACCATTATTTCCTCCATAATAAAACAATCCTTATACAGTAGGGAGAAGTCCCCAGAACAGTTACCATTATATCCTCCATTATAAAAACAATCCTATACAGTAGAGAAGTCCCAGAACAGTTCCATCCATTTAACGAATTTGACATGTACATCATGCCACCAGACCTATCCACTTAGGGCCCAATTAGGCGTACAAGCACGTTATAACCCTCCAGGTTATAAAACAATCCTGATCCTACAGTAGAGCTATAAGTCCACCAGAAGGTCAGCTGTAAGTACTGCTGGCATCGTGTTGTTTTATCTCGCTGTCCACGCCCCTCCGTACCGACTTTGTGGGGGGGGGTGGGGGGGGGGGGGGGTGTTTTTTTTTTTTTTGTGTGTGGTTTTTTTTTTTTTTTTTTTTTTTTTTGTGGTGTGTTTGTGTGTGTTTTTTGTGTGTTGTGGTGTGTGTGGTGTTTTACTTAGCAGGGTATTAAGTCGACTACGGAACGGACCATTCAGGGTCTGGATCCCGAAGGTTAGCCAATCGGTCGTTATAAAACAATCCTATAACTTGTTCTTTCCATTATATCCTCCATTATTATGGTACTCCACTGCAGCCTTCAGAACAGGTAAAGAATCTGTTTAATTAGAAAATGGGATTTGGATGAATCTTTGAGAGTGGCCCAAGTAATAATAGCCACAACAGTACAGACTGAAGTCATGTTTATCCCCATTAAAAAACAAACAAAAACAAACAGTTTCATTATTCATTAACAAACATCATTACAGTAATCCCAGATACATTTTTACAGTATTCCATATAAAACTTATACAATTCCCCCCCCCCAGCATCATTTTTTCCTATATTGAGAATTTGAGAGTATAATTATAGGTCTAATAAGAAAGGAAAATTAGAATTACAGTTACCAATAGCACAGATTAAATAAAACGTCCATCTGCAGGGATATCCACGAGTGAAATGCTAACGGCTCCAACCTCAAAAACCGGGCTGTGAAGTGACCTTTAAAAAAGTAGGTCGCTGTCTCATTGTTGTTGGTGTTACCAGGGATAGTCTGTAACAACAAGAATATTACCAGGTAAAATAATAGACAATAGAATCATTACCAGGTAAAACAGTAGAAAATAGGATCATTACCAGGTAAAATAATAGAAAATAGATCATTACCAGGTAAAATAGTAGACAATAGATCATTACTAGGTAAATAGATCATTACCAGGTAAAATAGTAGACAATAGATCATTACCAGGTAAAATAGTAGACAATAGATCATTACCAGGTAAAAATCTGTAGACAATAGATCATTACCAGGTAAAAAATAGACAATAGATCCCCAGTAAAAGTAGACAATAGATCATTACCAGGTAAAAAATCTATAGTAACATAAAAATCATTACCACAAATAAATTAATAGACAATAGATCATATACCAGGTAAAATAGTAGACAATAGAGAAGTCCCCAATTACCAGGTAAAAACTTTGTAGATACAAACAGATCTTTACCAGTAGGAAATAGACAATAATCATTACCATAAAACAATCCTAAAATAGGTAAAACCATAGACAATAGACAATGGAATCATTACCAGTAAAAAATAAAATAGAACAACCATAGATCATTACAGGCTAAAATAATAACAATAGATATTACCAGGTAAAATAATAGTAGATAGACAATAGATCATTACCAGGTAAAAATAGTAGACAATAGACCCATTACCAGGTAAAATAGATCATTACCAGGTAAATATAGTAGACAATAGATCATTACCAGGTAAAATAGTTAGACAATAGATCATTACCAGGTAAAAAAAGTAGACAATAGATCATTACCAGGTAAAATAGTAGACATTACCAGGTCAATTATCATAAAAACCCAGTAGAAATAGGATCATTTACCAGTAAAATAAATAGACAATAGATAATAGTAAAAATAGTTAGACAATAGATCATTACCAGGTAAAATAGAATAGACAATAGATCATTACCAGGTAAAAAAATAGTAGACAATATAGTATCATTATTACCAGGTAAAATAGTAGACAATAGATCATTACCAGGTAAAATAGTAGACAATAGACAATAGATCATTACCAGGTAAAAAATAGTAGACAATAGAAATCATTACCAGGTAGGTAAAATAGTAGACAATAGAAATAGATCATTACCAGGTAAAATAGTAGACAATAGAATCATTACCAGGTAAAAATAGTAGACAATAGATCATCATTACCTCCTAAAAAATATATCATTACCAGGTACCATAGACAATAGATCATTACCAGGTAAAATACAAAATCAGTTTGGTAAAAATAGTAGACAATAGATCATTACCAGGTAAAAAAGTAGAAAATAGATCATTACCAGGTAAAATAGTAGACAATAGATCATTACCAGGTAAAATAGTAGACAATAGATCATTACCAGTGTAAAATAGTAGACAATAGATCATTACCAGGTAATAAAATAATAGACAATAGATCATTACCAGGTATTAAATAAAAGTATAATAGGATCATTACCAAGGTAAAATAGTAAAACAATTAGATCATTACCAGGTAAAATAGTAGACAATAGATCATTACCAGGTAAAATAGTAGACAATAGAATCATTACCAGGTAAAATAGTAGACAATAGATCATTACCAGGTAAAATAGTAGACAATAGATCATTACCAGGTAAAATAGTAGACAATAGATCATTACCAGGTAAAATAGTAGACAATAGATCATTACCAGGTAAAATAGTAGACAATAGAATCATTACCAGGTAAAATAGTAGACAATAGATCATTACCAGGTAAAATAGTAGACAATAGATCATTACCAGGTAAAATAGTAGACAATAGGATCATTACCAGGTAAAATAGTAGACAATAGATCATTACAGGTAAAATATAGACAATAGATCATTACCAGGTAGGTAAAATAGTAGACAATAGATCATTACCAGGTAAAATAGTAAAATAGATCATTACCAGGTAAAATAGTAGACAATAGATCATTACCTGGGTAAAGATAGTAGACAATAAGATCAATACCATTTAAAATAATAGACATTAGATACCTTACCAGTAAAATAGTAGACAATAGAATATATTAACAGGAAAATAGTAGACAAAAGATCTTTACCTGTTAAAATAGTAGACAATTAGATCATTACCAGGTAAAATAATAGCAATATATCATTACCATGTTAAAATAGTAAGACAATAATCAAAACCAGTTAAAGATAGTAGACAATAGATCATTACCAGGTAAAATAGTAACAATAGATCATTACCTGGTAAAATAATTAGACATAGAATGAATCATTTACAGGTAAAATAGTAGACAATAGGATCATTACCAGGTAAAATAGTAGACAATGGAATCATTACCAGGTAAAATTAGTAGACAATAGGATTATTACCAGGTAAAATAGTAGACAATTGGTCATTTAGGTAAAATAGTAGACATGCATTATTATCATTTAAATTAAAATATTGTGATTACCAGAGAAACACACAAATGACACATAATATTACAAGGTCATCCATCAGTAAAAGGATTCAAGGAAAAAATTACACTAAGTCAAGCATATATCCTTTTTTTTATCTTGAAAATGCAATGTTTTCTTACATCTATAATTGCTTCATATGAACAAATAGGCTTCAATTGATCTCCTTATTAATGTAATCGGGTAAAAATAACTACTAATATGGTGGACAGTCACCTATACAAACAAGTTGTCTCCCCTTGCCTACCTTAACTTTTCCATATGGCTCGGAGTAGTAGTTGAAGTTTATAGCGTGAGTCCGTGTATGTTGTATTAGAAGTTTGTACATGTGTTACCCACTCCTGGGCGTCAGAGGTTTTCCAGCAGTAAGTACCTTCGAAAATTAACCCTCGGATAATCCTGGATTACCCAAGTGTCCACTTGGAACCATTCCGTTGCTGCTTGTTGTCGACTGAGCACGCCAGCATGATGGCGCCGTGTTGGTTCTGATTGGTTGGAGTCTGCCTGCTGGAGCCGCATGGTTGGAGTCAGAACTGGTGGATGATGTGATTGATGTAGATGGAAACGACCAGAGGTCCACTCATACTATAGTCCGGTGCTACAAAAATCTAAGAAATGGAGGGACCAAAGGTTTACAATTATACAAGGTCATAAAGGCTCACATTATACTAGGTCAGATAAGGACTACAAATAATACTAGATTTTTTTATACAATTTCCTTGGCAAAAGGCATATATTGTTACTCTGGATTTTATTTTTAAGACAAAAATTAATCTGAAATTTAAAAAAAATATCCTTATCATACTGGAGTCGGAGTGTATCTGCATCTATAAGCCTAACATAGTAACTAGTAAGATTTGTACAAACAAACGCTAGGATTTTGTCATTATAATGATCTACCTTGGATACATCCCAGGATCTCCCAGCGTAGGGATATTCCATTGTGCCAGGAGAGAGGGAAGAGTTTGATACCACGAGCCTCAATAGGAAACTGTATGGTGTTGGTAACTGGTGTGTCAGGGTCACTGTTTCCTGTGAAGATCTGGTAAATAAAAAACCATAAGATTACAATATATAACTAAAATTTTATCGCCTGGAAACTGTACGGTGTTGGTAACTGGTGTGCAGGGGTCACTGTCTCCTGTGAAGATCTGGTAAATAAAAACCATTAGATTACAATATATAACTAAAATTTTATCGCCTGGAAACTGTACGGTGTTGGTAACTGGTGTGCAGGGGTCACTGTCTCCTGTGAAGATCTGGTAAATAAAAAACCATAAGATTACAATATATAACTATAAGTTTATCGCCTGGAAACTGTATGTTGGCAGTTTGGTAAACTGGTATGCCGGGGTCACTGTTTCCTGTGAAGATCTGGTAAATAAGACCATTAGATTACAATATATAACTAAAATTTTATTGCCTGGAAATTGTCCGGTGTTGGTAACTGGTGTGCCGGGGTCACTGTCTCCTGTGAAGATCTGGTAAATAAAAAACCATAAGATTACAATATATAACTATAAGTTTATCGCCTGGAAACTGTATGCTGTTGGTAACTGGTATGCTGGGGTCACTGTTTCCTGTGAAGATCTGGTAAATAAAAACCATTAGATTACAATATATAACTAAAATTTTATTCGCCTGGAAACTGTACGGTGTTGGTAACTGGTGTGCCGGGGTCACTGTCTCCTGTGAAGATCTGGTAAATAAGACCATTAGATTACAATATATAACTAAAATTTTATCGCCTGAAAACTGTACGGTGTTGGTAACTGGTATGCTGGGGTCACTGTTTCCTGTGAAGATCTGGTAAATAAAAACCATTAGATTACAATATTATAACTAAAATTTTATCGCCTGGGAAACTGTACGGTGTTGGTAACTGGTATGCCGGGGTCACTGTTTCCTGTGAAGATCTGGTAATAAAGACCATTAGATTACAATATATAACTATAAGTTTATCGCTGGGAAACTGTATGGTGATAGTAAGGATAAAAAATAGGTCACAAAGTGACGCTTCATTCACTTGCCAGGTATCCAACCAATATTGACGGAATGTCAATCAAACCAGGTAACTTTGCATTTTGAATTGTGTGTGCTATGATGTTTGCTGACTTTGAATAGGTACATGTGTGTTTGCGAATATCAGACATGGCCATATTACACCTGTTGAATTTTGAATTGTGTGTGTGTTGGTAACTGGATGTGTCAGGGTCACTGTTTCCTGTGAAGATCTGGTAAATAAAAACCATAAGATTACATATATATAACTAAAATGTTATCGCCTGGAAACTGTATGGTGTTGGTAACTGGTGTGCCGGGGTCACTGTTTCCTGTGAAGATCTGGTAAATAAAAACCATTAGATTACAATATATAACTAAAATTTTTATCGCCTGGAAACTGTTACGGTGTTGGTAACTGGTGTGCATGGGGTCACTGTCTCCTGTGAAGATCTGGTAAATAAAAACCATAAGGATTACAATATATAAACTATAAGTTTATCGCCTGGAAGCTGTATGTTGTTGGTAAACTGGTATGCCGGGGTCACTGTTTCCTGTGAAGATCTGGTAAATAAGACCATTAGATTACAATATATAACTAAAATTTTATTGCCTGGAAACTGTATGGTGTTGGTAACTGGTATGCCGGGGTCACTGTTTCCTGTGAAGAATCTGGTAAATATAAAAACCATTAGATTACAATATATAACTGAAATTTTATTGCCTGGAAATTGTCCGGTGTTGGTAACTGGTGTGCCGGGGTCACTGTCTCCTGTGAAGATCTGGTAAATAAAAACCATAAGATTACAATATATAACTATAAGTTTATCGCCTGGAAACTGTATGCTGTTGGTAACTGGTATGCTGGGGTCACTGTTTCCTGTGAAGATCTGGTAAATAAAAACCATTAGATTACAATATATATAACTAAAATTTTATCACCTGGAAACTGTACGGTGTTGGTAACTGGTGTGCCGGGGTCACTGTCTCCTGTGAAGATCTGGTAAATAAGACCATTAGATTACAATATATAACTAAACTTTTATCGCCTGGAAACTGTACGGTGTTGGTAACTGGTATGCCGGGGTCACTGTTTCCTGTGAAGATCTGGTAAATAAGACCATTAGATTACAATATATAACTATTAGTTTATCGCTGGGAAACTGTATGGTGTTAGTAAGGATACAAAATAGGTCACAAAGTCAACAAGTGACGCTTCATTCACTTGCCAGGTATCCAACCAATATTGACGGAATGTCAATCAAACCAGGTAACTTTGCATTTTGAATTGTGTGTGCTATGATGTTTGCTGACTTTGAATAGGTATATGTGTGTTTGCGAATATCAGACATGGCTATATTACACCTGTTGATCGGTCAATTCCAATATGTCAAAAAAATGTTGGAATATCCCAAATTTTGTTTTGTCCCCTGACTATTTCTATCCTCCTACTATTATTAGATGAAGTCAAAGTGGAAATTATCAAAATTAATTACATGTACCATAAAAAAATTCAATCGTTTTATCAAAGGTAAAGGAAACTGAAGCAAGATAATTCAGTTAAAGTAATTGGATATCTGTAACCTTGAAAACGCATCATGGTGATTTCTTTTTACATTCTTTTTTGGGACTCATAGAACCAAGTAGTCTAATACTTTAGGGTTTTGGTAAATTTGAACTGTATAAAGATATAATGTACAAAAAATTTGGACAACTGTTACCTTGAATACAGGTCAAGGTCATTAAAAAGTCACAGTGAGTTTAATTTCCACCCACCTTGACAGTCCCCGGGGGCTCCTCGTACCACTCCCACTCCGAGTAAAAATCGTACTGGTACTGGAGTTTGTAAGTGACCACCCACTCATCCGCGTCTGACCGGCCGGACCGTGGTCACTGCCTTCATCACCACGGTGTTATAGAACGAAGCCTTGATGTACTGACCAGGATTGGTATTAAGGGATGACCAGCCACCTGTATGTTAACAAATAGGCCATTCAGTTATCAACAGATTATACAAGTTTTCATCAATTCTGCAAGTTTTTCTAAACAATCCTTCACATAAAATAAGCCGGATAGAGTTTAAGCAATGTGCCTGATTTTCAGGGAAAAAATATTGCTTAATAATATATACTATAAAATACTGTAATTGAATTATATTGATTTTAAAGAATAGAAATAAAGTCAAACCAGGCCCAGAATACAATTGTTGTATAAAAATAGGGACCATTTGTTATTCAAATCACCATCATTTTGTCTGGAATTCCTACTAAGTGATTACTTGACTTATAGTTGTTGCGGAATATACAAAATTTTACAATAGTAATTAAAACTGATGTTGACATACCATATATGTATGCATTACTAAGTCTTATCTAATTACTTGGTATCACACGCATACATCACACACATACATCACACACTACATCAAACACATCACACACATACATCACACACATACATCACACACTACATCACACGCATACATCACACGCATACATCACACACATACATCACATGCATACATCACACACATACATCACACACATACATCACACACATACATCACACCATACATCACACATACATCACACATACATCACACACATACATCACACGCATACATCACACGCATACATCACACCATACTACACCATACATCACACACACATACATCACACGCATACATCACACACATACATCACACACATACATAATAAAGTACTATACAATCTTTTTATCTCTTAAATACTTATATTATTTGAATGCATCTGCAGGTGCAGCTACCTGTCTTGGCAGTCAAAGTTTATCTGTCCCTGGCCGCTAAACACATCACTAATATACTATAGATGTATCAATCTTGATTACCTCTACTTCCCTTGTAGTACCTAGAGTCCGCAGCTGCGTTTCTGGGTGAGCGAACCGTGGAGGCGGTCAGAGCGTTACCGTCCAACAGACTGTAATTCCCGGAGATCATTGGTTCTACCACACAGACCTTGGGTGGGGTCTCTGTAGGACTACCAGCCGGGATGGTGGTAGGGGCAGCTAAAATACAAAATAAGTCTTAGGTCATGAAACAGTCAGTGGCTAAAATACAAAATAAGTCTTAACTTTGTGTTACCTTCTGGCCTCAAGGTCATGAAACAATCTTAAGGTCAGATTTAGCCAATAACAGCTAGCTAAATAATGTCACGAAAAGGTACATCATTTTTCATTGGCTAAACCAGTTCTTTAGTCTAAGGTTGATTATTGATTCAGATATACATAATATGTACACACATATTTTGTTGTACATATATATGTACCTGACTTTTTACAGATATAAGCATTGGGTTTATTGGGTACATACTTACCTAACTTTTTACAGATATAAGCATTGGGTTTATTGGGTACATACTTACCTAACTTTTTACAGATATAAGCATTGGGTTTGTTGGGTACACTACTTACCTAACTTTTTACAGATATAAGCATTAGGTTTGTCACATCGTTTGTCGTTCCATCTATATTCCCACATGGATACCATCTCAACACAGTCTTCACCAACTCCGGACTCATTGGGTTCACCTTAAACAAAAACATGTGGAATTATGTTGCTAGGTACTGACCACTGGTCTGTGTTTTTTCTTTGGGTACTCCAACTTTCCTCCAAAATCTAAACCTAGCATGTCCTTAAATTGCCCTAAATACATCAAACCAAACCAAATCTATCGAAGAATGGAACTTTTAAAATAGCTTATCAAATAAGCAAAATTTCTGAAAAAAACTTACTGCATTCCTTTTGTGTACATTACATATGTCAAAATAATATGGGGGCCGCGGTAGCCGAGTGGTTAAGATGTCTTGACATATTACCACAAGCCCTCCACCTCTGGGACGCAGGTTCGAATCCTATGTGTTGTAGTTGCCAGGTACTGACCGCTGGTCGGTGGTTTTTTTCCGGGTACTCCGGCTTTCATTCACCAACAAACCTGGCACATCCTTACATGACCTTTTTACAAAATTATATTTGTTACACAACAAGTGAATGATTCTTAGGGACATTTCCATGACTAGAACATGTGTACACTGTCACCTTCCTCAGATAAATTGACCCGACAGCATAAGTACACAGGTATAAAAGTGTAAGAGTTGTCTTTGAGATGAAAGTCGCAGATTGATGCCCAATGTCAATTTTTGCACTGCAGATTATACAACACTATGCAATTGCCCGAAATAAGTTAATCATGCCACACTTGGTCATCTATGTACAAGAGTATTTGCGGTTTGCTCCTTTGTCTGACAACAAGGTCAGTGTACACAACATACTAGTCATTGAAATGTTATACATGAAACTTTCACAGGTTGTGTAACCAATGTTATTACATAAAACCTTCTTTCCTCCTTGAAGACAATATTTAGAAAGAGACAATACCTTGGTCCCAATGGAAGAAAGCGAAGGGAGCGCCATCAATCCACTCCCAGCCTCCTTCCTGGTTACCATCTGTGGCCCCGATCCAGAAATTGTAGGGCACGTTGGACATTCCAGCGGCTAAAATGGCTGTAATATAGAAACATTTTCTGTTTTTAACTTTTTTTCTTTATCGGAGTTAACTGTTATTTTATCAGTCTAATAACAGATTACACCTGTGAACTAACAAGGCAGCAAAGCTACCTGAAAACACAATCTGTAAATTAACTTATGTTGTTGATGCATTGAGAGGTTACCTTCCCTAACTATATATCTGATTCTAAACATTTGTGTGGTAGGCCCTATTTACCTTGTATAACGTTTTGGTCCACTGATACTGGAGAGGTTACCTTCCCTTACTAGACATACTATCATAAATAATCTGTTCCCTTGGTCGACTGATACTAGAGAGGTTACCTCCCCTAGCTTACTAGACATATTATCATAAATATTTGTCATATTTACCCTGTATAGAATTCGTTCCCTAGCTCCACTGATACTGGACAGGTTACCTCCCCTTACTATACATTTACCCTGTATAAAATTCTGTTTCCTTGGTCCACTGATACTGGACAGGTTACCTCCCCTTACTATACATTTACCCTGTATAAAATTCTGTTCCCTTGGTCCACTGATACTGGACAGGTTACCTCCCCTTACTATATATTTACCCTGTATAAAATTCTGTTCCCTTTGTCCACTGATACTGGACAGGTTACCTCCCCTTACTATACATTTACCCTTTATAAAATTCTGTTGTTCCCTTTATCCACTGATACTGGACAAGTTACCTCCCCTTAATATATATTTACCCTGTATAAAATTCTGTTCCCTTGGTCCACTGATACTGGACAGGTTACCTCCCCTTACTATACATTTACCCTGTATAAAATTCTGTTTCCTTGGTCCACTGATACTGGACAGGTTACCACCCCTTACTATACATTTACCCTGTATAAAATTCTGTTCCCTTGGTCCACTGATACTGGACAAGTTACCTCCCCTTACTATATATTTACCCTGTATAAAATTCTGTTCCCTTGGTCCACTGATACTGGACAGGTTACCTCCCCTTACTATATATTTACCCTGTATAAAATTCTGTTCCCTTGGTCCACTGATACTGGACAGGTTACCTCCCCTTACTATATATTTACCCTGTATAAAATTCTGTTCCCTTGGTCCACTGATACTGGACAGGTTACCTCCCCTTACTATATATTTACCCTGTATAAAATTCTGTTCCCTTGGTCCACTGATACTGGACAGGTTACCTCCCCTTACTATATATTTACCCTGTAAAAAATTCTGTTGTTCCCTTTTGGTCCACTGATACTGGACAAGTTACCTCCCCTTACTATATATTTACCCTGTATAAAATTCTGTTCCCTTGGTCCACTGATACTGGACAGGTTACCTCCCCTTACTATATATTTACCCTGTATAAAATTCTGTTCCCTTGGTCCACTGATACTGGACAGGTTACCTCCCCTTACTATATATTTACCCTGTATAAAATTCTGTTCCCTTGGTCCACTGATACTGGACAGGTTACCTCCCCTTACTATATATTTACCCTGTATAAAATTCTGTTCCCTTGGTCCACTGATACTGGACAGGTTTCCTCCCCTACGGTTACAGTCCCACTGAGCATCCGGCCATGTCTTTGGGTGGTCAGATATCACTTGGTAGCAGAAGTCGTCTAGGGCGTTATATTTCCAGTCCGGACCACATTTGTACGACCAACCAAACACTGAAACACCCAACAATTCATTTTACTTCATACTTCAATAATTTGTTTATTGGTCAAACATTTGATCCAATGATATTTGTATGAATTAATGTATGAACGATGAAAAGAGCCATCGGAATAACAAGCTTATTGATTTGATACCAAAGAAAATTTGGCCTCCTATTTAAACTGGACTTCTATTTTCACAATTACAACTGTTAAACTCTTGACATTTCTGTAAAGCATACTAAGTTTTTCAGCTCATCCCATACAGTATAAATTAGTAAAACCTGTGATAAAGGACACCTGCATATAAAGGACACCTGCTTACAAAGGACAGACCCAACAAAGCCATTTGGTGTAATTTATAATTGGCTTTTGTCTAAAGGAAACTTGTCTATAAAGGACATATTTCTGTGTCCATTGGTATTATTTTATATAGACAGATTTGACTTGCTATAGTCATATAATTATAGTATACACTTAATTTTGAAGAACATAGCCTTTGTTTTGTCTTAAAACCTTAATGACAAGAAATTTTATATTTGAATTTCAACAAACCTGTTGTAGACGGAGGGGTGGTCATAGACGGAGGGCCAGCATCTGTAACAATATCACACAAGTTGTACAAAAAATGGAAACAAGTATTGTAACATCCTTATTTCATTAAAATTGTGAACAACTATTTTCTGAGTAAATGTTCAATTAAGAATCACTTTCATTGAAATTGTCACCAAACAGTTGATAAGCTGTCACATAAAAAAAAATATGTTGGTTTAACATGAACATGAACCATCAGATGACATATAAAAAAATTTAAATGATATTATAAGGATTGAAATTTGGTTTTCATTGACATTTAATCATCTCAAAAAATGTCCATTGAGAAATATTAATCATTCAACATAATGTCCTTTTAATAGGAATTAAAACTCTGAAGAAAATGTAGACATACATGATTGCTTTTTACAGATAAAATCCAGTGGACTAGAACAGTTTCCATCATCCCATGAGCCTGTAAAGTCCTGTCTCCCCGCCATGATACGGATACACGTAGAACCATTAGTTACATCATCAGGCTCACCCGGGTAAAAACTCTTAAAAGGTATCTGGGAAAAAAATTATTAGTCATTTTAATGTTGTTTTTTTACTTAATAACTAGAATAAATTAAGTCTTCAGCTAGGAAAACCTGATACATTTGTATATCTTAACATGGTTAAATATCTGTGAAAGTTTATATCTCAATCTGAATTGATATCTCTAATCCACAAAATGTAAACTTCATGAACTTATTTTGGAAAAGAAATTTTGTAGAAAGTTAATAATTATCAGTAGTGTAAAGAGGTAGCAAGTAAAAGTGTACTGTATAGCCAATGTATACATTTATGTGAAAAGAGATTGTATTATTACCGGCATATTATCCACAATCTGAACTATTTGTTTTGTAATTGGACTGTACTGTAGACCGATCCATGCTGTACCTATCTGGGCCTGATTTACTGTAATGAGAAGAAAAGTATCACAACTAAAGAGTTCCAATAAAGGGAGATAACTATAGTGTATCACAACTACAGAAAGTCTCATTTGGGAGGAATGATTATGTACCAGTTACTGCCTTTATTAATTCTGTATTTGTATATTACAGAGTTAGCTGCCCTTGTGGGTAGGTACTAATCTTTACATCACGTGTTGAATCTTACATGGAAGTTTCTAATAAGACAATTTTTAATACTGACCTGATTGAAACTAGATAGTATTAATAGAATCTTACATGGGTCTGTGAAGTGGAAAGGGTTGAGATATCCCTGTCCAATTCACAGACCCATGTAAGATTCTTTTTCTCCCATACTTAGTAGAAAAAATTATGGAATTCTACTTAGTTTCCAGCTTTTTCATCGTGCCATTATCGCAGAAATGTCGTTACGCGTCAAAATTGATGAAGTCATATACAATGCTCCCCGCATGTATTGATGACGTCACGTTATTGCCTAGCGCGTGTGAGCTGTCTTACACCCCCCAGTGTAAGATAGAGATATATTTTCCCTAGCAACCACGAGATATCCCTGTGAAAAATGGGAGAAAACCAACTTCCTACCTGTAATGTATGATTGTTCGTAGGCGTCTGATATAGAGGTGAGTTCGGCATTCCTCGCCACACAGTAATGATGAGCATCAGTAAAGCTGTAGCCAGTCGAGTTGTCCGAGTGACCGAAGTAGTAACAATGGTTTCTGAACAGCTTCCAACCAGGGTCACAGTGACGGGTAACTGGTAAATATAAGAAATATAGGGTCACATTGGTGAGTAACTGATAAATATAGGGTCATAGTGGTGGGTAACTGGTAGATATAGGAAATATATGAGCACAATGGTGGATAACTGGTAAATATAAGAAATATAGGGCCACAGTGGTGAGTAACTGGTAAATATAGGGTCACAGTGCCGGGTAACTGGTAAATGGAAAATATAGGAATAGTCACAGTGGTGGGTAACTGGAAAATACAGGAAATAGTCATAGTGGTGGGTAACATATAGGAAATAGTCATAGTCGTGGGTAGGTAACTGGTAAATATAGGAAATAGTCATAGTCGTGGGTAATGTAACTGGAAAATATAGGAAAAGTATAGTCATAGTGGTGGGTAACTGGAAAATACAGGAAATAGTCATAGTGGTGGGTAACTGGAAAATATAGGAAATAGTCATAGTCGTGGGTATGTAACTGGTAAATATAGGAAATAGTCATAGTCGTAGGTATGTAACTGGTAAATGTTTATAGGAATTATAGGTTCGCAGAGGCATGTATGTTAGTATCAATGATTGACTGTTACTTTATACGGGCCTGACACTAATTAAGTGTACACTACCTGAGAGTTTGTCAATCTTACCTGGAGGAGGTTTCACCGAGACAACCATCTTCATCAGGGGTGACTTACAGATGAAGGGCAGGAAGTCGAAACAGTAACCATTGGACCAATGGCTGCTGCCCGGGCCTGTGCGTAGATATAATGTACACAGATTGAAACAGACAGCATTGTTATATATCTATTTTCATGTACCTCATAAAAGTCCTATTTTATTGAAAAGTGAATCGTTGAATTGTTTAAAACACCAATTTGAGAAATAAAAATAAACTGTTGAATGCATTTATTCTCTATTTCAAAGAAACATTTGATAATAATTCCAGAAGAAACAATATACAAATGTACTTGATTATGATTCCCATGTACAAATATTCAAAATTAATGGTAGCAATTATTTCTTCAAGTATCAAGTTAGACGATCTACAGATATTAGAAGAAATAATGTGGTAAAATATAGGTCTCAGACACTACTTCACAGAGTTATTGTGAAGATACTAACCTATAGTAATGTTATGACAGCTATGATAGTGACCTTGAACTCTTGTGACCCTAAATAGATGGTGACCTTGAACCCTGCTGACCATGACCTACCTATCTGAAGTATCCCACAATTAGTGACCTTGGAATCATGATGTTTTGGGAAATTTGTGTCCCAGTTGATGTAACCGTAGGTAACCATGGTACCGTTAATCCACTGGTATTGATTGGAAGAGTTTACATCTGTAATGATCAACAACAAAATGTGTCAGAGCAACAGGCTCGAAAAACATTATCATGTACATTGTAAATTTTGTATGTTGACACAAAAACATTCTAGGGGAGAGATTAATACAATATAACTACCTCTGGGATGGATTCCAGAGAAACTATAGTCACAAAAGAGTTAACATTGCTAGATAATTAAAACTAAATGAAAACTAAGTCAGCAAAAAGGAAATATTTACTACATATTATAAGGTAACAGACGACTAACCTGAAAAGCCGAGCCACATCCTCTGTATCTGTAGGTTACTGATGGAAGTTCGGATAAAATTCTCTTCATCATCACTGTAACATATAAATGTGACAGTCAATCCAAGTGATGGTGATTTACCTATAAATATTACAGACAATCTAAGTGATGGTGATTTACCTATAAATGTTACAGTCAATCCAAGTGATGGTGATTTACCTATAAATGTTACAGTCAATCCAAGTGATGGTGATTTACCTATAAATGTTACAGTCAATCTAAGTGATGGTGATTTACCTATAAATGTTACAGTCAATCCAAGTGATGGTGATTTACCTATAAATGTTACAGTCAATCCAAGTGATGGTGATTTACCTATAAATGTTACAATCAATCCAAGTGATATGATTTACCTATAAATTTACAGTCAATCCAAGTGATGGTGATTTACCTATAAATGTTACAGTCAATCCAAGTGATGGTGATTTACCTATAAATATTACAGTCAATCCAAGTGATGGTGATTTACCTATAAATGTTACAGTCAATCCAAGTGATGGTGATTTACCTATAAATGTTACAGTCAATCCAAGTGATGGTGATTTACCTATAAATGTTACAGTCAATCCAAGTGATGGTGATTTACCTATAAATATTACAGTCAATCCAAGTGATGGTGATTTACCTATAAATGTTACAGTCAATCTAAGTGATGGTGATTTACCTATAAATATTACAGTCAATCTAAGTGATGGTGATTTACCTATAAATGTTACAGTCAATCCAAGTGATGGTGATTTACCTATAAATATTACAGTCAATCCAAGTGATGGTGATTTACCTATAAATGTTACAGTCAATCCAAGTGATGGTGATTTACCTATAAATGTTACAGTCAATCCAAGTGATGGTGATTTACCTATAAATATTACAGTCAATCCAAGTGATGGTGATTTACCTATAAATGTTACAGTCAATCCAAGTGATGGTGATTTACCTATAAATGTTACAGTCAATCCAAGTGATGGTGATTTACCTATAAATGTTACAGACAATCCAAGTGATGGTGATTTACCTTTAAATGTTACAGTCAATCCAAGTGATGGTGATTTACCTATAAATGTTACAGACAATCCAAGTGATGGTGATTTACCTATAAATGTTACAGTCAATCCAAGTGATGGTGATTTACCTATAAATGTTACAGTCAATCCAAGTGATGGTGATTTACCTTAAATTTACAGTCAATCCAAGTGATGGTGATTTACCTATAAATTTACAGTCAATCCAAGTGATGGTGATTTACCTATAAATGTTACACAGTCAATCCAAGTGATGGTGATTTACCTATAAATGTTACAGTCAATCCAAGTGATGGTGTTTACCTATAATTTACCAATCCAAGTGAAATAAAGTTACAGTCAATCCAAGTGATGGTGATTTACCTATAAATGTTACAGTCAATCCAAGTGATGGTGATTTACCTATAAATATTACAGTCAATCCAAGTGATGGTGATTTACCTATAAATGTTACAGTCAATCCAAGTGATGGTGATTTACCTATAAATATTACAGTCAATCTAAGTGATGGTGATTTACCTATAAATATTACAGTCAATCTAAGTGATGGTGATTTACCTATAAATGTTACAGTCAATCTAAGTGATGGTGATTTACCTATAAATATTACAGTCAATCCAAGTGATGGTGTATTTACCTATAAGATTCATAAATGTTACATGTCAATCCAAGTGATGGTGATTTACCTATAAATATTACAGTCAATCCAAGTGATGGTGATTTACCTATAAATATTACAGTCAATCTAAGTGATGGTGATTTACCTATAAATGTTACAGTCAATCCAAGTGATGGTAATTTACCTATAAATGATTTACCTATAAATGTTACAGACAATCCAAGTGATGGTGATTTACCTTTAAATGTTACAATCAATCCAAGTGATGGTGATTTACCTATAAATGTTACAATCAATCCAAGTGATGGTGATTTACCTGTAAATGTTACAGTCAATCCAAGTGATGGTGATTTACCTTTAAATGTTACAATCAATCCAAGTGATGGTGATTTACCTATAAATGTTACAGACAATCCAAGTGATGGTGATTTACCTTTAAATGTTACAGTCAATCCAAGTGATGGTGATTTACCTATAAATGTTACAGTCAATCTAAGTGATGGTGATTTAGCTATAAGTATTACAGTCAATCTAAGTGATGGTGATTTACCTATAAATGTTACAGTCAATCCAAGTGATGGTGATTTACCTATAAATATTACAGTCAATCCAAGTGATGGTGATTTACCTATAAATATTACAGTCAATCTAAGTGATGGTAATTTACCTATAAATGATTTACCTATAAATGTTACAGTCAATCTAAGTGATGGTGATTTACCTGTAAATGTTACAGTCAATCCAAGTGATGGTGATTTACCTATAAATGTTACATGTCAATCCAAGTGATGGTGAATTACCTATAAATGTTACAGTCAATCCAAGTGATGGTGATTTACCTATAAATATTACAGTCAATCCAAGTGATGGTGATTTACCTATAAATGTTACAGTCAATCCAAGTGATGGTGATTTACCTATAAATATTACAGTCAATCTAAGTGATGGTGATTTACCTATAAATGTTACAGACAATCTAAGTGATGGTGATTTACCTATAAATGTTACAGTCAATTTAAGTGATGGTGATTTACCTGTAAATGTTACAGTCAATCCAAGTGATGGTGATTTACCTGTAAATGTTACAGTCAATCCAAGTGATGGTGATTTACCTATAAATGTTACAGTCAATCTAAGTGATGGTGATTTACCTATAAATATTACAGTCAATCTAAGTGATGGTGATTTACCTATAAATGTTACAGTCAATCCAAGTGATGGTGATTTACCTATAAATATTACAGTCAATCTAAGTGATGGTGATTTACCTATAAATGTTACAGTCAATCCAAGTGATGGTGACCTTTAAATGTTACAGTCAATCCAAGTGATGGTGATTTACCTATAAATGTTACAGTCAATCCAAGTGATGGTGATTTACCTATAAATATTACAGTCAAATTAAGTGATGGTGATTTACCTATAAATGTTACAGTCAATCCAAGTGATGGTGATTTACCTATAAATGTTACAGTCAATCTAAGTGATGGTGATTTACCTATAAATATTACAGTCAATCTAAGTGATGTTGATTTACCTATAAATATTACAGTCAATCCAAGTGATGGTGATTTACCTATAAATGTTACAGTCAATCTAAGTGGTGGTGATTTACCTATAAATGTTACAGTCAATCTAAGTGATGGTGATTTACCTATAAATATTACAGTCAATCTAAGTGATGGTGATTTACCTATAAATATTACAGTCAATCTAAGTGATGGTGATTTACCTATAAATGTTACAGTCAATCTAAGTGATGGTGATTTACCTATAAATATTACAGTCAATCTAAGTGATGGTGATTTACCTATAAATATTACAGTCAATCTAAGTGATGGTGATTTACCTATAAATGTTACAGTCAATCTAAGTGATGGTGATTTACCTATAAATATTACAGTCAATCTAAGTGATGGTGATTTACCTATAAATGTTACAGTCAATCCAAGTGATGGTGATTTACCTGTAAATGTTACAGTCAATCCAAGTGATGGTGATTTACCTATAAATGTTACAGTCAATCTAAGTGATGGTGATTTACCTATAAATGTTACAGTCAATCCAAGTGATGGTGATTTACCTATAAATGTTACAGTCAATCCAAGTGATGGTGATTTACCTATAAATGTTACAGTCAATCCAAGTGATGGTGATTTACCTATAAATGTTACAGTCAATCCAAGTGATGGTGATTTACCTATAAATGTTACATGTCAATCCAAGTGATGGTGATTTACCTATAAATGTTACAGTCAATCCAAGTGATGGTGATTAACCTATAATATTACAGTCAATCTAAGTGATGGTGATTTACCTGTAAATGTTACAGTCAATCCAAGTGATGGTGATTTACCTATAAATGTTACAGTCAATCAAAGTGATGGTGATTTACCTATAAATATTACAGTCAATCCAAGTGATGGTGATTTACCTATAAATATTACAGTCAATCCAAGTGATGGTGATTTACCTATAAATGTTACAGTCAATCCAAGTGATGGTGATTTACCTATAAATGTTACAGTCAATCCAAGTGATGGTGATTTACCTGTAAATGTTTACAGTCAATCCAAGTGATGGTGATTTACCTATAAATGTTACAGTCAATCCAAGTGATGGTGATTTACCTATAAATATTACAGTCAATCCAAGTGAATGGTGATTTACCTATAAATGTTACAGTCAATCCAAGTGATGGTGATTTACCTATAAATATTACAGTCAATCCAAGTGATGGTGATTTACCTATAAATGTTACAGTCAATCCAAGTGATGGTGATTTTACCTATAAATATTGATGATTTACCCTATAATCTTCAATATTCAAAGGCACTAAATTTTGGCATCTTTTCTTTTATAACTTACTTCCATTCAGTGACTTTTGTTGAGTTTACCTATCGCCCATTTGGGGATTACAGTCCCTGGTCACCGATGGTGATTTACTCTAAAATGTCGCAGTCTCAGTCAGCACAAATTCAATGTGATGGACGATTGTTTGCCCGTTGTCTTTACTAAATGTGACCATTGGGGTTGTGATTTACTTTCTCTAAATGTTACAACGAAAGCACAATCGAAGTAATTATAATGGTCTACCCCGAAATTACCTCTACTAATACATATATACAGACAATGTTTCAACAAATATACCGCAGCCTCCCATGGCATTGGAACCAAGCAATTTTTAAATGTAGAACCGTCTGAAATCTTTTAGTGAAAGGGACGTTTTCAATTTTCTAATCACGTTTTGGCCATTAAAGACAATCAATATGATTTATAGTAGACTTTTTTTCTACTTGATTCTGCCAATTAATACATATTGAACTACAAAAAATGTATTACATGTTATACGTTCAAATATTTACAATAACACTTTACAATATTTAAATAAAAAGTTATTCTTGTTTTTATAATAGATAAAATTCAATTTCAAGAAGTGTGTATCACATACCACTACTGTAAAATGTATTGTCACCAATAATACCTTGTTTGTTGTCTTGGCTATTATTATTAACCTAAAACCGTCTGTTAACAGTCACAGGGTCAAAAGTCAAATGGTAAAATTTATGTGTTGCGTTATGGAGTAAGTACCAATGCTAGTCAACACCACAAATACCTTCAAGGAAGACGTTAACAGTAGGGACCAACAGTTAGTAAGAAGAACCAAAATCATACATTTAGTCTACTTAATTTAGTCTAACTATGGTGAAACAAAATCAACTTCATACTTAATACCTTCGACTGTCAACACCACATGTAGTCAACACCAACAAATACACTTTCTACTTATTTAGTTAGTAACACCACTGCTTAGTAACAACCACCACTAGTCACACCAACAAAATACCGTTCTACTATAACACCACCTGCTAGTCAACACCACTAATACATTCTCCTTTACGCCACGGCTAGTCAACACCCACAAATACATTTCTACTTAACGCCACGGCTTAGTCTAACACCACACAAAATATCCTATCTACTTAAACACCAACAGCAAGTTAACACCCACAAAATACTTCTTTACGTAACACCACTGCTAGGTCATAACACTCACAAATACCTTATTGCTTAATTTACCAAACAGCTGACGTATATACCACAAATACCTTCTACTTAACACCACCAGTTAGTCAACACTCACAAATAACCTTCTACTTAACACAACCACTGCTAAGTCACACACACAAGATACCTTCTACTTAACTACCACCGCTAGTCAACATCCACAAATACCTTCTACTTAACACCACACAAGTTCAACACCACAAATACCTTCTACTTAAACGCCACGGCTACGTGTCAACACCACAAATACCTTCTACTTAACACCACCACTAGTCCAACACCACAATATACCTTCTAACTTAAACACCACGGCATAGTCAACACCACAAATACCTTCTACTTAACCACACTAGTAAAGTCAACACCACAAATACCTTCTACTTACCACACCACCGGCTAGTCAACACCACACAAATACCTTCTACTTAACACTCACCGCTAGTCAACACCACAAATACCTTCTACTATTAACACCACCCGGCTAGTCAACACCACAAATACCTTCTACTTAAACACCACGGCTAGTCAACACCACAAATACCTTCTACTTAACACCACAGCTAGTCAACACCACAAATACCTTCTACTTAACCCCACTGCTAGTCAACACCAAAATACCCTTCTACTTAGCCAGGCTGTAGTCAACACCCAAATACCTTCTACTTAACACCACAGCAAGTCAACACCACAAATACCTTCTACTTAAACACCACTGCTAGTCAACACCACAAATACCTTCTACTTAACACCCACCTGCTAGTCAACACCACAAATACCTTCTACTTAAAACACCACGGCTAGTCAACACCACAAATACCTTCTACTTAACACCACCACTAGTCAACACCACAAATACCTTCTACTTAACACCACAGCTAGTCAAACACCACAAATACCTTCTACTTACACCACCACACGCAAGTCAACACCACAAATACCTTCTACTTAACACCACTGCTAGTCAACACCACAAATACCTTCTACTTAACAACCACACGCTAGGTCAAACACCACAAATACCTTCTACTTAACACCACCGCTAGTCAACACCACAAATACCTTCTACTTAACACCACCACTGGCTAGTCAACACCACAAATACCTTCTACTTAACACCACCGCTAGTCAACACCACAAATACCTTCTACTTAACACCACAGCAAGTCAACACCACAAATACCTCTACTTAACACCACCACTAGTCAACACCACAAATACCTTCTACTTAACACCACAAGCTAGTCAACACACACAAATACCTTCTACTTAACACCACTGCTAGTCAACACCACAAATACCTTCTACTTAACACCACCGCTAGTCAACACCACAAATACCTTCTACTTAACACCACTGCTAGTCAACACCACAAATACCTTCTACTTAACACCACTGCTAGTCAACACACACAAATACCTGCTAGTCAACACCACAAATACCTTCTACTTAAAACACCACTGCTAGTCAACACCACAAATACCTTCTACTTAACACCACGGCTAGTCAACACCACAAATACCTTCTACTTAACACCACGGCTAGTCAACACCACAAATACCTTCTACTTAACACCACCACTAGTCAACACCACAAATACCTTCTACTTAACACCACGGCTAGTCAATACCACAACTATACCTTCTACTTAACACCACTGCTAGTCAACACCACAAATACCTTCTACTTAAACCACGCTAGTCAACACCACAAATACCTTCTACTTAAACCACGCTAGTCAACACCACAAATACCTTCTACTTAACACCACAGCTAGTCAACACCACAAATACCTTCTACTTAACACCACTGCTAGTCAACACCACAAATACCTTCTACTTAACACCACAGCTAGTCAACACCACAAATACCTTCTACTTAACACCACCGCTAGTCAACACCACAAATACCTTCTACTTAACACCACAGCTAGTCAACACCACAAATACCTTCTACTTAACACCACTGCTAGTCAACACCACAAATACCTTCTACTTAACACCACTGCTAGTCAACACCACAAATACCTTCTACTTAACACCACGCTAGTCAACACCACAAATACCTTCTACTTAACACCACGGCTAGTCAACACCACAAATACCTTCTACTTAACGCCACTGCTAGTCAACACCACAAATACCTTCTACTTAACACCACAGCTAGTCAACACCACAAATACCTTCTACTTAACACCACGGCTAGTCAACACCACAAATACCTTCTACTTAACACCACGCTAGTCAACACCACAAATACCTTCTACTTAACACCACTGCTAGTCAACACCACAAATACCTTCTACTTAACACCACCACTAGTCAACACCACAAATACCTTCTACTTAACACCACTGCTAGTCAACACCACAAATACCTTCTACTTAACACCACTGCTAGTCAACACCACAAATACCTTCTACTTAACACCACAGCTAGTCAACACCACAAATACCTTCTACTTAACACCACAGCTAGTCAACACCACAAATACCTTCTACTTAACACCACGGCTAGTCAACACCACAAATACCTTCTACTTAACACCACTGCTAGTCAACACCACAAATACCTTCTACTTAACACCACCGCTAGTCAACACCACAAATACCTTCTACTTAACACCACTGCTAGTCAACACCACAAATACCTTCTACTTAACACCACTGCTAGTCAACACCACAAATACCTTCTACTTAACACCACTGCTAGTCAACACCACAAATACCTTCTACTTAACACCACCACTAGTCAACACCACAAATACCTTCTACTTAACACCACAGCTAGTCAACACCACAAATACCTTCTACTTAACACCACAGCTAGTCAACACCACAAATACCTTCTACTTAACACCACCGCTAGTCAACACCACAAATACCTTCTACTTAACACCACTGCTAGTCAACACCACAAATACCTTCTACTTAACACCACTGCTAGTCAACATCACAAATACCTTCTACTTAACACCACTGCTAGTCAACACCACAAATACCTTCTACTTAACACCACTGCTAGTCAACACCACAAATACCTTCTACTTAACACCACCGCTAGTCAACACCACAAATACCTTCTACTTAACACCACTGCTAGTCAACACCACAAATACCTTCTACTTAACACACCACACCTTCTAGTCAACACATATCCAACACACAAATACCTTCTACTTAACACCACTGCTAGTCAACACCACAAATACCTTCTACTTAACACCACAGCTAGTCAACACCACAAATACCTTCTACTTAACACCACTGCTAGTCAACACCACAAATACCTTCTACTTAACACCACAGCTAGTCAACACCACAAATACCTTCTACTTAACACCACGGCTAGTCAACACCACAAATACCTTCTACTTAACACCACCACTAGTCAACACCACAAATACCTTCTACTTAACACCACTGCTAGTCAACACCACAAATACCTTCTACTTAACACCACTGCTAGTCAACACCACAAATACCTTCTACTTAACACCACCACTAGTCAACACCACAAATACCTTCTACTTAACACCACACGCTAGTCAACACCACAAATACCTTCTACTTAACACCACGCTAGTCAACACCACAAATACCTTCTACTTAACACCACGCTAGTCAACACCACAAATACCTTCTACTTAACACCACACTGCTAGTCAACACCACAAATACCTTCTACTTAACACCACTGCTAGTCAACACCACAAATACCTTCTACTTAACACCACTGCTAGTCAACACCACAAATACCTTCTACTTAACACCACTGCTAGTCAACACCACAAATACCTTCTACTTAACACCACTGCTAGTCAACACCACAAATACCTTCTACTTAACACCACCACTAGTCAACACCACAAATACCTTCTACTTAACACCACGCTAGTCAACACCACAAATACCTTCTACTTAACACCACGCTAGTCAACACCACAAATACCTTCTACTTAACACCACGCTAGTCAACACCACAAATACCTTCTACTTAACACCACAGCTAGTCAACACCACAAATACCTTCTACTTAACACCACGCTAGTCAACACCACAAATACCTTCTACTTAACACCACGCTAGTCAACACCACAAATACCTTCTACTTAACACCACGCTAGTCAACACCACAAATACCTTCTACTTAACACCACGCTAGTCAACACCACAAATACCTTCTACTTAACACCACGCTAGTCAACACCACAAATACCTTCTACTTAACACCACTGCTAGTCAACACCACAAATACCTTCTACTTAACACCACGCTAGTCAACACCACAAATACCTTCTACTTAACACCACTGCTAGTCAACACCACAAATACCTTCTACTTAACACCACTGCTAGTCAACACCACAAATACCTTCTACTTACACACCACTGCTAGTCAACACCACAAATACCTTCTACTTAACACCACTGCTAGTCAACACCACAAATACCTTCTACTTAACACCACAGCTAGTCAACACCACAAATACCTTCTACTTAACACCACTGCTAGTCAACACCACAAATACCTTCTACTTAACTTCTACTTAACACCACCGCTAGTCAACACCACAAATACCTTCTACTTAACACCACTGCTAGTCAACACCACAAATACCTTCTACTTAACACCACTGCTAGTCAACACCACAAATACCTTCTACTTAACACCACAGCTAGTCAACACCACAAATACCTTCTACTTAACACCACTGCTAGTCAACACCACAAATACCTTCTACTTAACACCACTGCTAGTCAACACCACAAATACCTTCTACTTAACACCACTGCTAGTCAACACCACAAATACCTTCTACTTAACACCACTGCTAGTCAACACCACAAATACCTTCTACTTAACACCACAGCAAGTCAACACCACAAATACCTTCTACTTAACACCACGCTAGTCAACACCACAAATACCTTCTACTTAACACCACGCTAGTCAACACCACAAATACCTTCTACTTAACCACGCTAGTCAACACCACAAATACCTTCTACTTAACACCACGCTAGTCAACACACAAATACCTTCTACTTAACACCACTGCTAGTCAACACCACAAATACCTTCTACTTAACACCACGCTAGTCAACACCACAAATACCTTCTACTTAACACCACGGCTAGTCAACACCACAAATACCTTCTACTTAAAACCACAGCTAGTCAACACCACAAATACCTTCTACTTAACGCCACAGCTAGTCAACACCACAAATACCTTCTACTTAACACCACAGCTAGTCAACACCACAAATACCTTCTACTTAACACCACGCTAGTCAACACCACAAATACCTTCTACTTAACACCACGCTAGTCAACACCACAAATACCTTCTACTTAACACCACCGCTAGTCAACACCACAAATACCTTCTACTTTAACACCACTGCTAGTCAACACCACAAATACCTTCTACTTAACACCACTGCTAGTCAACACCACAAATACCTTCTACTTAACACCACCGCTAGTCAACACCACAAATACCTTCTACTTAACACCACCGCTAGTCAACACCACAAATACCTTCTACTTAACACCACGCTAGTCAACACCACAAATACCTTCTACTTAACACCACGCTAGTCAACACCACAAATACCTTCTACTTAACACCACCACGGCTAGTCAACACCACAAATACCTTCTACTTAACACCACTGCTAGTCAACACCACAAATACCTTCTACTTAACACCACAGCTAGTCAACACCACAAATACCTTCTACTTAACACCACGCTAGTCAACACCACAAATACCTTCTACTTAACACCACTGCTAGTCAACACCACAAATACCTTCTACTTAACACCACGCTAGTCAACACCACAAATACCTTCTACTTACTAGTCAACACACAAATACCTTACTTAACACCACGCTAGTCAACACCACAAATACCTTCTACTTAACACCACTGCTAGTCAACACCACAAATACCTTCTACTTAACACCACGCTAGTCAACACCACAAATACCTTCTACTTAACACCACACGCTAGTCAAACCACAAATACCTTCTACTTAACACCACCGCTAGTCAACACCACAAATACCTTCTACTTAACACACACAGCTAGTCAACACCACAAATACCTTCTACTTAACACCACCGCTAGTCAACACCACAAATACCTTCTACTTAACACCACAGCTAGTCAACACCACAAATACCTTCTACTTAACACCACAGCTAGTCAACACCACAAATACCTTCTACTTAACACCACGCTAGTCAACACCACAAATACCTTCTACTTAACACCACCACTAGTCAACACCACAAATACCTTCTACTTAACACCACCACTAGTCAACACCACAAATACCTTCTACTTAACACCACAGCTAGTCAACACCACAAATACCTTCTACTTAACACCACTGCTAGTCAACACCACAAATACCTTCTACTTAACACCACGGCTAGTCAACACCACAAATACCTTCTACTTAACACCACCACTAGTCAACACCACAAATACCTTCTACTTAACACCACAGCTAGTCAACACCACAAATACCTTCTACTTAACACCACGGCTAGTCAACACCACAAATACCTTCTACTTAACACCACAGCTAAAGTCAACACCACAAATACCTTCTACTTAACACCACGGCTAGTCAACACCACAAATACCTTCTCTAATCCACCGCTAGTCAACCACAAATACCTTCTACTTAACACCACAGCTAGTCAACACCACAAATACCTTCTACTTAACACCACTGCTAGTCAACACCACAAATACCTTCTACTTAACACCACCGCTAGTCAACACCACAAATACCTTCTACTTAACACCACCACTAGTCAACACCACAAATACCTTCTACTTAACACCACTGCTAGTCAACACCACAAATACCTTCTACTAAGTATGGTTTATTTATAACTACAGTACTCTGCATTGGTTGTAAAACTTTTTGCGTGAATTCATTGGTTTTATACAATACATAATAGATCTAATACACATTTTTTTGTGGATAAAAAAGAAGTTGATTTAGATGTTATGTTAGAATAATAATAATACAGTTAAACAAACTAGTGTATAGACAGCAACTTCCAGCTGACAATTGAGAAGTGTAAGTTACAGTGTTACGATTATTTATGACGTCATAGATAACTGATGTCAGAATTGTATGTTGTTACACAAATGTTACATTACATTGTATCCAGCTAATTTAAGTAGGTGTAGAGTGGTCGAAATGTAAACATAAAATGATGATGAGACAATTCCGAGCTGATGATATGAATCATACGTACCTTGTGGTCGAGAGCAAATGAATTTTTTTTCCACCACACATAGTTCCGATTCCCACAAATAGTTAGCAATTGCGTTAGCGAACACACAGGTACCGCCTCTCTTCCTGTTAGCGAACATAGCATATATGTGGTTTAAATTACAAACCCTATATTTACAGTTGAAAATATTGTTAATAACAAGGTGAAGTTATCAAGTCCCATAACTCTTGCAAATATTGATGTATTTTGTCCAGTATCAAACCAATCTAAGATCTCATTAATATAAAGCAAGATATCAAATTTGGTATAAATCGGACAATAAATACTCAAGTAATTGAGCGGAAACCAAGGATTTATCTATTTTTGACGATTTTAAAGTCCAGTAACTTTCGCAAACTTTTGACCATTATCGAACTCATTTGAAAACTCATTAATAAAACAATACATAAAATTTGGTTATAGTTGGACAATAAATATTTTAGTTATCGAGCGGAAACCATGGATCTATATGTTTTGACAACTTTAATGTTGTGTAACTCTTGCAAATATTGACGGATTTTGACCAATATCGAATTCATCCAAGATCTCACTGATATAAAGCAATACACCAAATTTGGTTGAAATCAGACAATAAATAAGTTATCTCATGGAAACCATTTCCCAGACGCCGACCACCCGGAGACACCGACGCCGAAGCCGACATAGTGATACCCAAGTGCTGCCCTTTCGTTGCAGTTGACACAAAAACGGGGGCTGGGGCCTTTTAATTGGGAATTTTAAGTCATATATAGTAAAATTGGAGGCTTGCTGTGGTTATTTCTGGAAGGAAATGTTTTCAATACGATTTCCTCATATTCAACAAAAACTGTAAATCTGAAATATCAGCTGGGAAATTTAGCTACCAAAAATTTCTATTAGGAATGAAGCCCATTATCAGCTCCAAAATACTTTATGCTTGTTTGACTTTTGTCACGCCAGATCAAAAGAGCTATGGTGTCAATTAGCAGCCAGTAAAATATTTTGGTAAAGAATTAGAAGGTTTTCAAATATTTTAACATATGTGGCAAGGTCATTTCCAAAACTTTATTACGAACAGTGATAGTAAATGCAGAGTAAAGAATATTGTATGTGCTTTACAGGCAAGAAATGCTGTGACAAAATATGGATCTATTGTGATTTTCTGTATATTGTTTAGAAAGTAATAATGTCAATTAAAAATGAATTCATGATTGTGCTAACTTTTGTAAGATCGCTTTTGTGCTAAAATTTGATAGCCAAAAAAGCAGTATATATGTATGTATGGCATAACTCCAGTTATAACAATTACTGTTATGTTTCCTATAAATGAGCCAATACATTAACAGATAGTATATGTACCAGTTTGATGACTGTATAAGTTAGAATATATCCATGTACATAGACTTACAGGATTTGTCTACCGTAGGAGTACCAGGCTTGATAGCGGAGAGTACGGTTGTTGATTAGCATAAAAGTTCCCGGCCTAATCTGTGGAAATATACAATTATATTTAATCTATATAATTATACAATATATTTTATAATTATACAATGTTTTACATAATTATAGAACTTATTACATAGTTATACAATGTATTACATAATTATAGAACTTATTACATACTTATACAATGTATTACATAATTATAGAACTTATTACATAGTTATACAATGTATTACATAATTATAGAACTTATTACATAGTTATACAATGTATTACATAAATATAGAACTTATTACATAGTTATACAATGTATTACATAATTATAGAACTTATTACATAGTTATACAATGTATTACATAATTATAGAACTTATTACATAGTTATACAATGTATTACATAATTATAGAACTTATTACATAGTTATACAATGTATTACATAATTATAGAACTTATTACATAGTTATACAATGTATTACATAATTATAGAACTTATTACATAGTTATACAATGTATTACATAATTATACAACGTATTGCATAATTATACAATGCATTACATACAGTTTGAAGAATATTCTATGACAATTAATCTATTCTAGCAAATAGATTAGGCTTGTTAGTATGGTCTGATATAAATTTATTATACAAACCATTTAATTACTGTTCTTGGCATAGGTCGAAGAACAATTTTGTCTTATTGGTAAAAAATGTGCAATACCCTAATTACATCTAATCATATACAAGTTTGTACACCAGTTTATGGTAATTAGTTGTTCTTGGGCATAGGGTCGAAGAACAATTTTGTCTTATTGGTAAAAAATGTGCAATACCCCTAAACGCTGTACATCTAATTCTGTGTCATATACGAGTTTGTACACCGAGTGTTATGGTAATTAGTTGTTTTGGGGCATTGGGTCGAAGAACCACGGACACATTGCACTATAGCAACTATAACATTTTATTTGTAACCATTTTTGTTAAACTTTTGTAATATGTCAACTTGGGCATTGGGTCGAAGTTGTTTAAATATGTTTTAGTAACTAATTATAAGGGCGGCTGGATGCTGACTGGAGACTATCTTACCATATATTCTTATATCACAGAAAGACTTTGGCATCCATAAATTGGAGGGGTTGTATAATATCAACTTGGGCATTGGGTCGAATTTGATTTACTATGTTTGCGTAACTAAGGACGGCTGGATGATGACTGGAGGACTTGTATCAACATGTTTACTATACGTATAGGTGAAACACCGAAAACTGTAGATTAGTCAAGATAATGGACAATGAGAGGCCAGAAGGGCCGAGCATTCTTCATTATCTTGACTAATCTACAGTTTGAGGTGTTTCTCTTACTTAAAACATGGCACTCGGATGTACAGGGCTAACTATGGCTATTGTGTAACTAATCTACAGCTACAGGTAAGGCATTCAACCACCTTTGACACAACATTTCAAAACAATTGTATAATGTCTACTCTGGTCATGCATGCATTGCATGAAATTTTCATGAAATTCCATACCAATGTTTTTACCAGAGAATTTGGTTGTGAGTTTGAATTCTCTTCATTCTGAGTGGAGCTGTACAAGAGGCAACATGGCAGACAGTGCAGATCAGATCTTTATGAAGTCAAACTATCTAAATTGATTATAAAATATCCATTAAGGAATTTAATTTTGTGATATGTTAATTTAACTGCTATTTATGTCAAAAGCAGACAATTCACTTGGATATAACTTCTTGGAAATTCACATTGTAATGAGGATTACCATGAAAAGGAAATAATTGTGAAAATCCCGCTCTATGTTATGAAATGAAGCAATAACAACAGTTAAAGAATATGATTTGTCCTTTTAAAAACCACAATATCAAGATTGAGTGAATTCTAAGGAAACTGCAATGGATTTAAGTGAAAACGGCAAAGTGATAAAAAAAACCTAAAGCTTATTTTTTTCAAATTTGTTCAGTAGGCTTTGTGTAAATCTTGGATAAGGAATCACACAATCAATCACTGAAAGTGTTCTTTTTTGGTTTGTTTATTTTTACGTCCTATTAACAGCCAGGGTCATGTAAGGACGTGCCAGGTTTGTTGGTGGAGAAAAGCCGGAGTACCCGGAGAAAAACCACAGGCCAATGGTCAGTACCTGGCAACTGCCCCACATGGGATTCGAACCCGCTTCCCAGAGGTGGAGGGCTTGTGGTAATATGTCGGGACATCTTAACCACTCGGCCACCGCGGCCCCAAGAAAGTTCTATTTCGGGAAACGTGGATTTATGTGTTATGTGTATGCATTCAAGAAATGAAGTTATTTAAAAACAGTGAATTATTGGGACAAGAAATTAAATGAAAGCATTCAATTTTCAAAGAAAGAAAGTGCATGTTTCTACTAAAAATCAAAATATCATTTTAGGAATGCCTGTACTGTCAAAATACATGTACTAAGGAGTTTGGACTTTCAATACAAGGAGTATTTTTTAGCGTTGTGGTTGATATAATTGGATTTAAGCCGATGTCTATGAATCAATGTATTAAACAGAAAATATGTAATAATATGTATTATTGAAGTCTTGTATTATATTTATATTGAATTTAATTTGATTTATTTGTTATTTATCTGTCTTTTAACAATGCTGCATGTAGTTTTGCTCTCTACCTTTCACTGTACATTAGTTTACCTGGACCTGTAGATTAGTTGAAACTAATCTACAGCTACAGGTAAACTAATGTACAGTGAAAGGTGTACTTATCTACAGACAGAACAAGTACTTGAACAATAGTCCAACTTAAGCACGGGTGACAACAAAAGATGACATCATAGCCATGTTTTAATTACAACTAATTATCATATATACTTACTGAAAGACTTTGGCATCCATAAATTGAGTGGTTGTGTGTACTAATGTACAATGAACTTTTCACGTCTTCTCAGTGTTTACACTTTAGAAGGCTTTTTGTATATATAGGTGCTTTAGAAGTTTAACAGTGTCTCTGCCAAGGGCAAAAGCCTCGACACATTTTCTTGTGCCTAACTTTTCATCAGGTTTTTATATACAATTATACATATTATCAACAAGATCAAATAATCAATGTCGACTAGGGCTTTGGGTGGGGTAGGTTTATCAGTAACTCATGAGTAAATCAGGAGTTTCTGATGAACATTGTGGCGCTTTTTATCCCCACCTTGGACCATATCTTAAAATTTGCTTATATGCTTTATAAAAATGATCGAAAGAATCATTTTATGTTTATGCCATATCTCGTCATTTATCATAATAAACGGCCATTTTCAATTCATATCATGTGGTTGGTTTTCATTCACATGCTTGGTCCAACAAGCTAGCCCTTGTCGACATTACGTGCCGGTATAATGGTAAATCAAAATTTCAATTTTAATGCATTTTATACAGGCAAGTAGTTTGTTTTTAAATAATATTAGTGTTTCATATTAATATTTTTTACGTCGTTATATTCCGTGCTATTTTTCTGAGAGGAGGTTCAAGGGGCAAGTAAGAGGTAATTGGGTCAAGGTCTTATCACGCGTAGTATATCTTCTGACCAGTGCGCGTGTGTCAGCTTCATTAGCCACTTTATCACAAGATGGACACAGATCAAGGTCAGTTTTTCTGATATTTTTCAATATTTTATCAGCAGCCACCTCCTCCCTATGACCTTCCTCAATTCTGTGACTAAAAGGTTTCGTTACTGAATAGCTTTAATATAATATCATAGTTTGACGACATGTTGTCTTTGTATCGAGTTGCATTCTTGCAAGTTGTATCTTGCTTTTGACCATGACACATGTCAAGATTATTTTTCATGTTTTACTTAATAGATATAACTGTATTTTATGTAAGAATTTTCTTTAACAATGGATGGGGCGCTTTTTATCCCCATCTTGGACCATATCTTTAAATTTGCTTATATGCTTTATAAAAATGATTGAAAGAATAATTTTATGTTTATGTCATATCTTGTCGTTTATCAAAATAAAAGGCTTTTTTCCTTTCATATCATGTTGTTGGTTTTAATTCACATGCATGGTCCAACAAGCTAGCCCTTGTCGACATTACCCGCCGGTATAATATATAATTATACAATGTACATATTACATAATTATAGAACTTATTACATAGTTATACAATATATTACATAAATATACAATGTATTACATAATTATACAATGTATTACATACAGTTTGAAGATTTTGTATCATACAAATTTAATAAAGGTTTACAACACTTACTGTGTCTGATACTCCTATCCATGCAGCGTCGTCTCGTGTCCGACACTGGTTTAAGTCCCCGATGGAATATACTTCTCTGGCATTCATAGGCATATATAAATCTCCACCATTCTGTTGACATACTTTACGGGCATCGTAAAAATTGGCTTTCTCATCAAACAGCTTGTAACACTGTTGCTCCACAAGGTGCCAATTGTCAGCTGAGTTACATACATCTACAGCATCTGTAAAAATACCATACAGGTATAAAGTATTGTTTTACATCTAAATTACACACACCTATGACATCAAACAAACCATTTGTACAATTTTGAATCCATATTACATAACGATGCCACAAGCCAAATTTGGTCAAATTTTGACCAGTGGTTTGTTAGAAGAAGTTAATTTTGCCAAAATGCCAGACACTGGATATTACAGTATGTCAGAAGCTTACCTTGGTCCTTTGGACCACCGGATGTCACAGTATGTCAGAAGCTTAACTTGGTCCTTTGGACCACTGCCTGTCACAGTATGTGAATGTCAGAAGCTTAACTTGGTCCTTTGGACCACTGCCTGTCACAGTATGTGAATGTCAGAAGCTTAACTTGGTCCTTTGGACCACTGCCTGTCACAGTATGTGAATGTCAGAAGCTTAACTTGGTCCTTTGGACCACTGCCTGTCACAGTATGTGAATGTCAGAAGCTTAACTTGGTCCTTCGGACCACTGCCTGTCACAGTATGTGAATGTCAGAAGCTTAACTTGGTCCTTTGGACCATTGGACATCACAGTATGTCAGATGCTTACCTTGGTCTTTTGGACCACCAGATGTCACAGTATGTCAGAAGCGTACTTTGGTCCTTTATACCACCAGACATCACAGTATGTCAGAAGCTTACCTTGGTCCTTTGGACCACGGGACATCACAGTATGTCAGAAGCTTTCCTTGGTCCTTTGGACCATTGGACATCACAGTATGTCAGAAGCTTACCTTGGTCCTTTGGACCACTGTATGTCACAGTATGTCAGAAGCTTACTTAGGTCCTTTGGACCACTGCATGTCACAGTATGTCAGAAGCTTACCTTGGTCCTTTGGACCACCGGTTGTCACAGTATGTCAGAAGCTTAACTTGGTCCTTTGGACCACTGTATGTCACAGTATGTCAGAAGCTTACTTAGGTCCTTTGGACCACTGCATGTCACAGTATGTCAGAAGCTTACCTTGGTCCTTTGGACCACCGGATGTCAAAGTATGTCAGAACCGTACCTTGGTCCTTTGGGCCACTGGATGGCACAGTATGTCAGAAGCTTAACTTGGTCCTTTGGACCACCGGACATCACAGTATGTCAGAAGCTTACCTTGATCCTTTGGGCCACCGGATGGCCGGGTATGTCAGAAGCTTTACCTAGGTCCTTTAGACCACCGGACGTTACAGTATGTCAGAAGCGTACCTTGGTCCTTTGGTCCACCGGACGTCACAGTATGTTAGAAGTTTACCGTGGTCTTTGGACCACTGGACGTCACAGTTTGTCAGAAGCTCACCTTGGTCCTTTAGACCACCGGACATCACAGTATGTCAGAAGCTTCCCTACGTCCTTTAGAACACCGGACATCACAGTATGTCAGAAGCTTACCTACGTCCTTTGGACCACCGGACATCACAGTATGTCAGAAGCTTCCCTACGTCCTTTAGACCACCGGACATCACAGTATGTCAGAAACTTAACTTGGTCCTTTAGACCACCGGACATCACAGTATGTCAGAAGCTTTCCTACGTCATTTGGACCACCGGACATCACAGTATGTCAGAAGCTTACCTTGGTCCTTTAGACCACCGGACATCACAGTATGTCAGAAGCTTATCTTCGTCCTTTGGACCACCGGACATCACAGTATGTCAGAAGCTTACCTACGTCCTTTAGACCACCGGACATCATGGTATGTTACAAGCTCCCCAGGAGTCATTGCACCTGTATATATGTACTTACCGTTAGGTTTCTCACAGATCACTCCCCAGGAGTCAGTACACCTCCGCTGTTGGATGTGTCCTGTGTCAGGTTTGTAACTGTATATAGCGGCACATCCACTGCGAGCATCATTTGTTTTACCAACTTGGTGACGGAACCACTGACTGTGGGCAGAAAACAATTTAGTGAGATATATGGTATTTGCAACCATCAGGCCACAACTTCCCAAAACCAAAATGAAGTCAAAAATAGACTTGAGCCAGTCTTTTGTGACTTAAGGAGACAACTTAAGTTTTGACACAATTAGGTGCTTCTTTTTGTTTAAAACTCAGGGCCAGGATTTAGCTCCATGGCAGTTGTTGTAACAGTGAAAAGTCAGATTTTAAACAGTATCAAGCCTATATCCGACAACCTTTTATACAGATACATGTATATATAACTACGAGGAAAGATTAATGAAGTTAAAGTTCAATAAATTCACTTGCGTGCAACCAATCAGATTTGCTTTAATTATAATGGCTGGAGCAATTATTGGTTATGTATTTCAGCATTTTAAAAATAGCATAATTATGTAAAGTAATTAATATACTTATGAAAGTGAAATCAACTGATATCAAATCATTGAGATTAGCTGTATAATACTGTCTCTACTGTTGATAAAATGTACATATTCACATACGTGCTGTTGACATCATAAGGAGAATCGTCCAGCCACGTCCAGGTGGAATTAATTACACGTAATCCTACCCAATATAAAATACGCTGACCCCTCTCTATGTATTTTACCACAAAATCCTGTAAGGAAATATACAAAATCATGTACAGAAATACACAAAATCATGTACAAAAGGAAACAAAATCCTGTACAGAAATATACAAAATCATGTACAGAAATACACAAAATCATGTACAGAAATATACAAAATCATGTACAGAAATACACAAAATCCTGTACAAAAGGAAACAAAATCCTGTACAGAAATACACAGAATCATGTACAGAAATACACAAAATCATGTACAGAAATATACAAAGTCATGTACAGAAATACACAAAGTCATGTACAGAAATACACAAAATCATGTACAGAAATATACAAAGTCATGTACAGAAATACACAAAGTCATGTACAGAAATACACAGAATCATGTACAGAAATACACAGAATCATGTACAGAAATACACAAAATCATGTACAGAAATACACAAAGTCATGTACAGAAATACACAAAATCATGTACAGAAATACACAAAATCATGTACAGAAATATACAAAATCATGTACAGAAATACACAAAATCCTGTACAAAAGGAAACAAATTCCTGTACAGAAATACACAAAATCATGTACAGAAATACACAAAATCATGTACAGAAATATACAAAATGATGTACAGAAATACCCAAAATCATGTACAGAAATACATAAAATCATGTACAGAACTACACGAAATCATGTACAGAAATACACAAAGTCATGTACAGAAATACACAAAATCATGTACAGAAATACACAAAGTCATGTACAGAAATACACAAAATCATCTACAGAAATAAACAAAATCATGTACAGAAATACACAGAATCATGTACAGAAATACACAAAATCATGTACAGAAATACACAAAGTCATGTACAGAAATACACAAAATCATGTACAGAAATACACAAAATCATGTACAGAAATATACAAAATCATGTACAGAAATACACAAAATCCTGTACAAAAGGAAACAAATTCCTGTACAGAAATACACAAAATCATGTACAGAAATACACAAAATCATGTACAGAAATATACAAAATGATGTACAGAAATACCCAAAATCATGTACAGAACTACACGAAATCATGTACAGAAATACACAAAGTCATGTACAGAAATACACAAAATCATGTACAGAAATACATAAAATCATGTACAGAACTACACGAAATCATGTACAGAAATACACAAAGTCATGTACAGAAATACACAAAATCATGTACAGAAATACACAAAATCATGTACAGAAATACACAAAATCATGTACAGAAATACACAAAATCATGTACAGAAATACACAAAATCATGTACAGAAATACACAAAATCATCTACAGAAATAAACAAAATCATGTACAGAAATACACAAAATCATATACAGAAATACACAAAATCCAGTACAAATGTAAACAAAATCCAGTACAAATGTAAACAAAATCCAGTACAAATGTAAACAAAACCAGTACAAATGTAAACAAAATCCAGAACAAACGAAGACAAAATCTAGTACAAATGTAAACAAAATCTAGTACAAAATAAACAAAATCTAGAACAAATGTAAACAAAATCCAGTACAATTGTAAACAAAATCCAGTACAAATGTAAACAAAATCCAGCACAAATGTAAACAAAATCCAGTACAAATGTAAACAAAATCTAGTACAAATGTTAACAAAATCCAGTACAAAGAGAAACAAAATCATGTACAGTATATCATGTTTATAACGAACACACTTACAACAAATTCATGGTTATAACATAGTAATTTACCTGTCAAGGTTCTTATACAATATCTGCAATATGTGTAAAACAAATTATGCTTATAACAGAGTTATTTTGTCCACAGAGTTTGTTATAAGCATGTTTTACTGTACAGAAGTCAATAAGAATAAGCTAGAATCATCTATATCTCACCAATATTCTTATGGTATATTTGTCACTACAATAAAACAGGCTTATAACGAACACGCTTACAAAAAAATTGTGGTCATAACATAGTGATTTTCATACCCGCCAAGTTTATTACAAGATATCTGCAATGTGTATGTAACAAACTATGATTATAACAAAGTATTTTTGTTGGTCCCCAGAGGCTTGTTATAACCGTGTTTACTGTATGTTACTTTTATCTTAGACTACCAGAGATATGTCACAATGCAGGATTTGTGAGTGATTAACTAATTGGGGTGTGACATGGTGTTACTATTCCATTGGTTGCAGCATCAGGATATTCTGAATATATCAAAGCATGAATGAATTCAGTTTTTATAACCCTGTAAATATGTTTCAGTTTTAAAAAAATAACAAATAGTTATTGAGGAATGGATCTAAACGCCCAAACTTGTAGTTTTTGTAATTCTGCATTCCTAGAATTTCAGTCCATAAATCTATCACCCAGATTTACATCCTAAGTAGCACATGCTGATGATGTCCGTTTGTTGTATTCCATCCAAGTTAAGGTAAAATCAGTTTTTGAGAAACCAATCAAAATAAAGCTTTTAAGTCTGTGAAGCTGCAGTATTCCAAGTCCTTGTTTACAAAGGAGGAGGGGTAATGTCTCCAGAAGAGACTGAAATCTTAAATACTCAAAATCAACCAACCAATATGATGATGATTGGTACCCTAAGTGTGGTTTCAGCATGCTCACGTTTAAAAGTCTAAGTAAAGATCACTTTTAATATAATGGTAGCCAGAGTCATACAGTACTAAAATGAAATTCAAAAGAGTATGGAAATCCCCAATATCAGGCAACAATACTTCAATGGTTACATGCCTCTGGCCACATGCTTCCTCATGTATTTCAGGGATTACTCTTTAAATTCACCCGTGGACTATGTCATAGCAAAATGAATGCTATAAGTGTGACAACAGATAAGACAGGTAGTTTGAGCCTTTGATATACATCAATAGAATCAAATAACGGTACACTGTATGGCTTTGATTATGGACATGGCTGTCCGTCATCAAAGGAACTCTCTGCAGGCCTATGATTGGACAGCATTTACTCCTGAAATGCCTTCAGTTTTACAATGTTATAGTCCAGGAGTGGATGTAACAATAGTGATAGTAACCCCTGGAATATCAAGGATGGGACACATGAAGAATTCCTTGACCTACAAACCAAAAAGCATTATTTAGAGGATAATGTTTGTTATAGAACAGATTTCAAGTTCTACTTACACGCTCATCCTGAGTATCAGGAACAAAGATTGACGCGTTCCTTGACGTACAAACATACAAAGCATCGTTAAGACGGTAACGATTATTAGAGAAGAAGTAACAGGTGTCATTGTATTCCTTCCATGGGGCCGGACACGAGGCGTAGGTTAATGACACTGTGGATAAACAAAAGTACGTCATATTAGAGGCCATCAACATGATGACAGAATATCTAATAATTATATTTACAGAAAATAAACTCATTCACCCCTTAAATTAAATAATAGACTGGTCTAGTCTTTGATCGGAAGAGCTTAAAGTTATATGTGCCGTAACTGGGCGATAATTTTGACATGCTATTTTTTCATCATTAATTCATTAAAAACCATAAGGTTTGATGAATAAAGCTGTAAAAATCATTCAAATCGCTTCAGATGACTTATAAACGTTACTTATAACACAGAAATTTTGTACTGTAAAATTGTTTATTAAAAACATTGTAAAAATGTGAAATGAAATTGTAGACAACCATTTGGCTTCATGGTCTCACCGTATGTACTCATTTCACTTCACTATTGACGTAAATAAATGCTTTTTGGCAGTACTGCCAAAAATCATTTTCAGCTCTTATTTGTACATGTAAAATTAAAACCTATGCATTGAAAGCACTGTAATTTTCAAAAAGTTGGTAATTTTTGGTGCTGAATAACATATTAAAAGCTCATCTTGATTCATGAGTATGAAAAATACGGCACATATAACTTTAAATGTGTCTTCAGAGGTGAATGAGTACACAGATTAAGGTGAAACTGATGACTGTCGACAGACTCTATCTCAATGAAGCTTATATTTATTGGCAGCAAATCGGGCATAACAGCTCATAAGTTATTGTTTTACATTAGAAAGCCAACAATTGCCCTAAAGAAGAATACTACTAATATAATAAGCCTACAAGGCTCACCAACGTCTGTGCCATAGGATTTCATTCTCCTCACCGAAAGTATATTTCAGTGCCTTTCAGTATTTGAGAGAGAGTCTGTACAATTTTCATTTTTTTTTCAAAATTGAGATCAATATTAAAATGTAGGTGATGGTGACCTGATTCTGTATGGTATGTGACACACATTGACCTCACCAAGATGTACCTGTAAATGAAACACTTCAATACCTTATATCATAGGAATATATAGTCCAGACAAGGTTTTTCTTCAATGCAAGTCAATGGTAAAAAATATAGGTCACGGTGACCAGGTTTTGGTATCATAGTGAAGTAGCTGAAAGTCATTGAGTCAAACTTAAAAAAAAAAATATAGTATATGCTTTTTAGCTACATCATCAACTAATTGAGAACAGGATATTTTATCTTTAGATACCGCGTCTATCCCCTGACCAATGTACACATATTATACACAAGAAATTATTGATTGGATGCAAAAGAAAGTCATTATTATCATGATCATTATTTATAAATAAACATAGTAGCAGACATTCTACATTATGTAAAACTGTGATATCAGTATTTGTTATCAGTGTGATTATCTGGCTGTCCGCAGGAATGGGGTCAAATTATATACCAATCACTAGATAGGTCTGTAGATAATGTTAACGCTTTTCAAGTACTTATACAAACAGTTCAGGCCAGAAGATGGAGGCTATCTATCTTAGTAGGTACATATCCTGTCATATATCTCATAACTTCTGATAAATCAAGAAAAGTAATATTCATTATATGTGACATGAAGAGTCGATAAATTAACAAGTGATAATAAAACAGGTTGCATAAATAACGTCACTGATAAAAGATTGCATCATGATAAAAATACTTTTTTGTCTAGGAATTAAGCCAGTTGTAAGATATTTGTATTACTGCTTTACAACAGAAAACAGCCTGTAACCTAGATTTGACTTTGGTGTTATGGGTCCGTCCTAGTTTTCTTATACATGCGCTAACATGATACAAGCTATTTCATAAGTCAAATGTCAAAATCTGTCCACCAACATACTACCAGATATCAATTCTTCCACTTAGTCGAATATAAAAGTTTTGACAAATTTATAAGCAGGATATAAAACATATATCATATTTAAATTTTATTTCTTGCTAAAAAAAATCTAGAACAATTCAATTGACCCAACCAAATAATGACCCTTGTCTGACATTTAAAAGTAGGGGCAGACCAAGCATTCCAGAAAGGGAACTGTATCTGACTGCCATCAACAATACATGTACCAACAGTACTGTTTGTATTGAATGTGCACATCAAATCAGGCTTTACAAATAAAGTCAAAGATCTGTTGGCTAAGATATCAATACAAAAGCACGAAAATCAATGCCTATTTAATACCTCACAGAGCTTAATTAATACCTCACAGAGCTTAATTAATACCTCACAGAGCTTAATTAATACCTCACAGAGCTTAATTAATACCTCACAGAGCTTAATTAATACCTCACAGAGCTTAATTAATACCTCACAGAGCTTAATTAATACCTCACAGAGCTTAATTAATACCTCACAGAGCTTAATTAATACCTCTCAGAGCTTAATTAATACCTCACAGAGCTTAATTAATACCTCACAGAGCTTAATTAATACCTCACAGAGCTTAATTAATACCTCACAGAGCTTAATTAATACCTCACAGAGCTTAATTAATACCTCACAGAGCTTAATTAATACCTCTCAGAGCTTAATTAATACCTCTCAGAGCTTAATTAATACCTCACAGAGCTTAATTAATACCTCACAGAGCTTAATTAATACCTCACAGAGCTATTCAAAGTATACTATTAACATTATTTTCAATATCTTTTGTATCTATGAAGTCATAGATAAAAATATGAACAGATATTCTTTTTCATATTTGTCTACAACATCATAAACCTAAACAACACTGAGAATAATGCTTTTAAAAGATGCTCTATCACTGACAGAGCATAAATGATAGTTACTCGTAATTTTAATAACTGATGTTTAATTGTGTATATATGTGTCTAATTAACACAAAGATACTTCATTCCATATAGTGCAAAGGAATTTTTTTGAAACCCAATTAAATATTTTTGATATTTTTAAATAAAATAAGAAGCTAAAACTTTTCAATTGCGGTAATAGTGTAAAGTAAGAAGGAAACTTTTGTAACTGAAAACAACCACTGATTTGTCTGCTCCTGTTTTTGACAGCGAAAAATACAATTCATGAGTAATGTAGCATCTTTAAGAAATTTCATTTGTCCAAAGAGATTCATCATATGTGTTTTACTGTAGGATTTTACAGTTAATGATGATTTGGTTGTTGCAGATCAGAAAATATCTTATTCAAATTATCAAAGTAATTAAAATGAATACAATAATTTCCCCAAGAATATATCTTTCCTACCAGCAATGCATTTTTTAATTACTAATGGCATACTGATAAAGAGCATCATGGCAGTTGCTAGTCTAGCAATCAAAATTGGTGCAAAAATCCTTAAAGATGTTCCACCGCTGCCAGGGGATAAACTATAGTCATGTTTTGAACAGTAATAGGTGTTTAATCATGTATATATATATATCAACATAAAAAACATTATTAACACCCACAAAATTTTGCTTTCGGTGCATAATGAAATCAGTACGTCATATTCCATGTAAGACATAGTGCCAAGGATTTTTTCAGGATGCAATTCACTATTCTTATCTTAAGTAACACGAGAAGCTCAAACTTTTCAATGGTAGTAATGGTATAAAGTAAGTAATTTTTGTTACTGAAGAAAAATACTAATTCGTCTGCTCCTGTTTTTGATAGTGAAAAAATACCATTTGTCAGCGGTTGAGCATCTTTAAAACACTTATCTAGAAAAAATAAATAAAATTGTACTCACCACAGGAAATAAGAAATAAAACAGAGAGGAGATTCATTGTCCTTGGGTTACAATGGATACATGGCTGGGGTGATTGTATATATAAATACTGAACAATGCACAGACCTCCTGCACGCTGTCCAAACTTGAACTTCAATCTGATTTCTTGATAGTACCAGTATACCCCGTATCTATAGATAAGCTGATAATCATCAATGAATATACTAGTCTACCCGGGCCCCTATGTTTTTATCATACAGTCCTGTGTCCAGGGCTTCACAAACGTTATCTCTTACACAACCCGAGAAACCTTATAAATTAAAAGCTCATTCAGTGCAACTAGTTACATCACATAATACGTATAGTGTGTCCATCAACTGGCTCGTGACAATCACAAGTATGATGTTCTCAAGTACAACACTCACAAGCATGACAATCACATGTATGATGCTCTCAAGTACAAAGCTCACAAACATGACAATCACAAGTATGATGCTCTCAAGTACAACGCTCACAAACATGACAATCACAAGTATGATGCTCTCAAGTACAACGCTCACAAACATGACAATCACATGTATGATGCTCTCAAGTACAACACTCACAAGCATGACACTCACATGTATGATGCTCTCAAGTACAACGCTCACATGCATGACACTCACATGTATGATGTTCTCAAGTACAACACTCACAAGCATGACAATCACATGTATGATGCTCTCAAGTACAACGCTCACAAGCATGACAATCACATGTATGATGCTCTCAAGTACAACACTCACAAGCATGACACTCACATGTATGATGCTCTCAAGTACAACACTCACAAGCATGACACTCACATGTATGATGCTCTCAAGTACAACGCTCACAAGCATGACAATCACATGTATGTTGCTCTCAAGTACAACGCTCACAAGCATGACAATCACATGTATGATGCTCTCAAGTACAACGCTCACAAACATGACACTCACACGTATGATGTTCTCAAGTACAACACTCACAAGCATGACAATCACATGTATGTTGCTCTCAAGTACAACGCTCACAAGCATGACAATCACATGTATGATGTTCTCAAGTACAACGCTCACAAGCATGACAATCACATGTATGATGCTCTCAAGTACAACACTCACATGCATGACACTCACATGTATGATGCTCTCAAGTACAACGCTCACAAGCATGACAATCACAAGTATATGATGCTCTCAAGTGTAACGCTCACCAGTATGACACTCACATGTATCCCAACATATTATTCTGTATACATTTTTCAATGCAGAAGATTAATATGTAAATACACAAAACAAATTCCAACTAAAAACATTTAATCAATTGCCAATAAGTTGAAAATCAAACACTCCACAAAGCAGTAATTGCATGTATATAGAATGTCTCTGATTGAGTTGATCATTCATGTGAACTGAGGTTGCTCAATTCGTAGATACTCTATAGAGGTAGGACTAGAATCCCAGTCTGATGTTACATTTTCTCCTCTCCTTTTACAAACATCAACGGCGCCAAACAAAATACTCATGGTATGGTGTAGTTGAGGGTCACATGTGACTTTAAAGCAAAGACTTGGGGAAAGGAAAGACAAGTATGGCGAACTGCACAGAGTCGATCAGCGGAGGCCAAGTAGCTCAATCAATAGAGCATTCGACTAGTGTTTGGAGGTCCCAGGTTAGAACCCTGAAATGACCACTACATTTTCTCCACTCTGTTACCGTACTAACATATGGTAAAAGAAGCTGGCTGCCAATGATTTTTTGGCGGGGGTTTTAATTTGCCGAAAGGGGCTTAATTACAGAAAAAATAATAAATAATGATATCAACATCATTTTATGAAAATTTGACAAGTACTATTATTTTTCGCACAAATAAACAAGATTACATAATTAATCACAAGAGCAGATAACTCTACATTACTAACTCGGCAGCGTCAGATTATTTTGTTAAGTGATGTACCTATTGCTTCATATAGGATGACACAAATGTGCAGTTGATTGTAACCTTACTGAGATATTCATTTCACTTAAATCATTGTTTTGTTTCAGATAAGACAGATGAGCCTTGAAGCTATTGTTAAAATTTAATAATTTGGGCTGGAATTAAAGAATGTTGATGAGGTGTACCGAATGAAATATATAGTTTATGATAAGCTGTTTTGAATAAGAGGACAATATGGAGAATATTGAGGTGTAACTAGATATGTCCAGTTATAAACTACCTGGCCTTGTTTTGTGTGGGATTAGGATTGTTATGGTGTAGCCTAGATGGGTAGGTGACATGTTTGTACCTATTGGTGATATGAAGACCTGAGGAGGGCAGGATAACAACAGTAAACAAACATCTCCGGACAGGTGTATACCTCGTCTCATTCCAAACAACACCTACCTGTACAATCATCCACAGTCACACCCCAAAGCTTGTCAAATAACAGAATTTCTATTTCATTAAATTTGTTAAAAAATTGAAATGAAAGTTTTTGTATTGATCCCTTCTTTTCAACTTTATCATCTTTCAAAAAATAAAACCTTATAGCCATTCATTTGAGTAACTATGCAGGTGAAATGATCTTTTTGTGACAAAAAAAAAAAAAAACCATATTTTGGAACATTTCTAACTTGTGTCAAATTTATTCTGAACCTGTTTCAATAATACATGTATTGTATTTTTAAAAGATATTAAAATGCATCAATACACTGGTTCATATTTTTGTAGCTATTATATTGACACTGCATGATGCTTCAACCTATACACAGGACAGACCCAATATATACAGGTATTGATCCTCAAAATCTTCCAAATATTTTTACCTTTAAACCTATATATCCTTTTCCCAATATGCTACTGGAAAATATCACAACTTTATTGAATTGTCCTTTTCATAATTACCCTTGGTGAATTTTTTTTTACCCAATTGCTTGTAGATAAGAAAAGGATTAATTGTAATAAAACTACATAATTCATAATAAGAAAAGTAACAAACTGATAATCAAGCTGCCCTGGGTCTATTCGTAAATGAGAATAATTTGTTTTCAAATTCACATATGTCATCCTAATTGCGTCCTTGGAAATTTGTTCTGTAATCCATTACTTTACAGAACCCCATAGCAGAACAGCAAAATAGGTTTTAAAAATAAACTGTTGACCAGTTGACAGGTGGGTTTATAAGTTGAACGTTCTATTAACAGCCAGGGTCATGTAAGGACGTGCCAGGTTTGTTGGTGGAGGAAAGCCGGAGTACCCAGAGAAAAACCACCATCCAGCGGTCAGTACCTGGCAACTGCCCCTCTTGGGATTCAAACCCGCATCCCAGAGGTGGAGGGCTTGTGGTAATATGTCGGGACATCTTCTTAACCACTCGGCCACTGCAATTAACAGGTGATTTGCTTAACCCCAAGGCTTCCCTTTTTGCAAATGGGGTTAAGCAAAAAAAAAAAAAAAAAGTTGACAGGTGAAATGTTTGCTTAACCGCTTAACCCCATTAGCAAAAAGGGAAGCCTTTTAAGTAATCTTCCTCTGTCTGGAAATCAATAGAGTGTAAGATTTGAGAAAATAAAATGAATTCTAGAAAGTTAGTTGCATGTTGTACCAGTATTAGAACCATTATTGAATGCTGCTGCAATTTAATTCCATATTCATTATGTAGGTCAACATTTTTCTCAATTTTTTTTTTTGGAAATTGGCTTTTGAAATTCACGAATATGAGTTAACTATTTTTCAACATTTCAGGGATCAAATTTTTGCAATCATATCAATATTCCAATATCCCTGCAATAATAATATTAGGCTATATGGTACAATGATACTTTCAGTTTATTTTCAAAAAATATTAGGACTTTCGAGACTTTTGGTTAAAGATGCACACCGCCGAGAGAGCATAAATGATATTCATCAGTTGAACAATAATAGGTGTTTAATCGTGTATATATATGCCTAATTAACACAAAAAATAATATATAAAATAATTTATTTCGCCTTTGGTCCATGCGCTATCAGTACTTCATTCCATATAGGATATAGTGACACAGAATTTTTTCGGGATGCAATTAATTATTTTTCATATGTTTAACTTGAAGTAAAATTAGAAGCTCAAACTTTTCAATGGTAGTAAAGGTGTAAAGTAAGTAACTTTTGTAACTGAAGAAAAATACTAAATCGTCGGCTCCTGTTTCTGATAGTGAAAAAATACCATTTGTCAGCGATGGAGCATCTTTAACCTAATTATATCACTGGTTCATGTGAAACTTTTCGAGATAAAAAATATAATTCTGATTGAGTTAGATTTCCACACTCTGAAATTGTTCCAAACAAAGAAATATCCCTTTAGGCGTTTTAATTGATGAAACAAACCTCAAAATAAACAAAGAATAAAGAATTTATTTTTAATATATCATTGCTAATGCCATTTCAATATGAAAATAAATGGTATTTGAGTACCGGTGTACAAAGTCATGTACATTATTATATAATATGCAGTACAATATCTTTAAAAAAATATGAAAACATCTGAGCAATATAGTAATATTATCTAAAAATCAACCAAATCTATACAGCACCTATTCAGGTATAAAATAATTCTAATAATAATAAATAGACAATTCTGCAAATTACAATCCCACAATTTATGTAAAAGTACAGAGTCTTAACAAGTTATTCCTTTGATAATCTAGGTCAAAGGTCAAAATGTAACTCACAATGACCTACTTTCGTGATAATCCAAACTAATCAAATATGTAACAGTGAACAGGACAGACAGCATTACATCTATTTATGTAAAGATATTGATACAAAGCTAGTTAAAATTTAATGTGTGATGTGTACTAGCTTTATCAGACAAATAACAAAGCAGCATACCGTTATGTACACAAAAGTGTACAAGTTGTCTTCGCAAATGAAAGTCGAAGACTCATGCCCTATTGGCATTAATTTTGGCACTGCTGGGTATACAACACTATACATGCTCTAGCATTGTGATAGGCCGAAATGACTCAATCTCGAAACTCTGTGCCTAACACTAATAATTACATTAACCATATCATACTTATCTTGACTATTCCAAAGATTGAGGTGTTTCCCTATACTTTCCAACATGAAACCAGAGGGATCTTGGCGCCCACCAAAGAATGATCTATATCTGACAATGGAAAGATGGATCTTTTCTCTACTTTTTAAACTTTTTCAAACATACAACACATAAAATTTGAGACCGATCGCTTCAGTACCTTTTGAGATATAGCATTAACAAACTTCAACTATCAAAATCCAAAATGGCTCCTTGGCAGCCATCTTGTCGATCAATCGGCCCAAAATCGCAATTTGCACAACTAGGACCCTAGGGGAACCTACATGTGAAATTTGAGAATGATCCATTCAATACTTTCTGAGAAATAGTGATATCAAACTTTAAACTATCAAAATCCAAGATGGCTCCTCGGCGGCCATCTTGTTGATTAAATCGGTGTCCCAAATCATACTATGCACAACTAGGGCCCTAGGGGAACCTACCTGTGAAATTTGAGAAAGATCCATTCAATACTTTCTGAGAAATAGAGATAACAAACTTTGAATATCAAAAAAAAAAATGGCTGCCTGGCGGCCATCTTGTTGACCGATCGGTCCCAAAATGCAATATGCACAACTAGGTCCCTAGGGGAACCTACATATGAAATTTGAGACAGATCCCTTCAGTACTATCTGAGAAATAGCGATAACAAACTTTAACTATCAAAATCCAAGATGGTGGCCTGGCGGCCATCTTGTTCACTGATTGGTCCAAAAATGCAATATGCACAACTAGGGCCCTAGGGGAACCTACATATTAAATTTGAGAAAGATTCCTTCAGCGCTTTCTGAGAAATAGTGATAACAAACCTTGACTATCAAAATCCAATCTTGTTTTTCCGATCAGCCTAAAAATCTATATGGCATAACTAGGGACCAATGGAATATTCCATGTGAAGTTTGAACAAAATCCCTTCAATAGTTTTCAAGAAATAGCGATAACAAACTTCAACTGCCAAAATCAAAGATGGCTGCCTGGCGGCCATCTTGTTTTTCCGATTAGCCTCAAAATCTGTAAGGCACAACTAGGGACCAAGGGTACCCTCCATGTGAAGTTTGAACAAAATCCCTTTAGTAGTTCTCAAGAAATAACGATAACAATTTTCAACTGCCAAAATCAATGATGGCTGCCTGGCGGCCATCTTGTTTTTCTGATCAGCCACAAATCCTGTATGGCACAACTATTGACCAAGGGGACCCTCCATGTGAAGTTTGAACAAAATCCAAGGGGACCCTCCATGTGAAGTTTGAACAAAATCCCTGCAGTAGTTTTTAAGAAATAGTGATAACAAGCATTGTTTACGGGCGGACGACGGACGGCGGTCGACGGACTACTGACCACAGACGCAGGGCGATTTGAATAGCCCACCATCTGATGATGGTGGGCTAAAAATGTTTAGAAATAGCTG